>NW_009953201.1:109785-192932 GCF_000747805.2 Chaetura pelagica | reverse complement strand
ATCCTTGCCCCCTGTGTAACACTACTAGCAACCTGGAGGATGTATTGTGTTGATTTTAATCAGGAGTATGTATTTTACCTTTCATCCATTTTCTGTAATTTCAGAGGGCCCAAATATTAAAGCTTCCTTCAGAAATCATGTGAATTCCCTATGTGTCATATGGGAACAAAAATATCCCTTTGAGATCTTTTAGTCATTTGTAATTCTGCCTCTAAAACAAATCCAGAAGTGGGAGAATAAGTGTGCACTCTGATATTTCTGCACACTCATGCAAAAAAACCCCACAACAACAGTAGAAAATGGTTACACTACACATTTAGTAAATCTTTCACAGAGTAACAATTGCTTATCAAAGACTTTTGGAGAAAATTAATGTTTTATACATTTATCATAAAAATGAAATTACATATTTCTCAGACATATCCACAGAATAATTCCTAGTCACATTTACTCCAGATTCTTTTTTATTAGTAGTATTTTGTCCAGAAAGTACAAGATAGTGTTTATTTCTGACTTGCTTTTTCACATAACATACTCTATATATATATAGTTACTTAGAGTTCAGATTTCCTCTGGTACCAACACAATAATGCTAATGTAATTAGCTTCTCTCATTCATAATTTTATATTCTGTTAAGAAACAGAATCTGAAATGAACACCTGTGCAGAAGCATTCAGAAAGGGAAGCTTTTGTCTCAACTGAAAAGGTCAAGTACTTGTAAATCTTTGTCAGACCTAAAGTGACAGAAGTGCACTGCAGTGTGTTCCAGAAATGTAGTGCGCAGTAAGGAGACTGAGGTAGTTCTTCGACCTAAAGTGACAGAAGTGCACTGCAGTGTGAGTGTTCCAGAAATGTAGAGCGCAGTAAGGAGACTGAGGTAGTTCTTGAGCCTTTGCAGAGCAAAAAGCTGCAGCTTGTAAAAATCATAGAATAAAAAATTATCCGTAATCAACAATGTAACATATGATTCAAGCATCCTGAATAAGAAATAAAGATAAAGCTGCTTAATTAGGATAATGTACTGAAGCATCAGCACATGAATTGGTAAAACGTAAGGTGACAAAAAGCATGAAAAAATCCCCTGAAAAAGTCTGATGTGTTACAGGTTTAGACAGTAGTTGTTAAAAATTATTTGCCATTTTAAATGGATCTATGAATAACCATTAGTACTGGCTGTATTATACATCAAGGCTTCCATATAAAGAGTTCCTCCATCTGATTTCCTATAACAAACCATTAATGTTTTCCTTGATAAAGCTAGACAGACAACAAGTGAAAAAGCAAACTGTGATCAAGTTATACTTCAGTCTGTGCAAATACAAGTCCATTATCGTAAATTGTTATTTCTCTTTCACCAACTTCCATCAAATGAGGGTATTTTAATCTACAGTGTGGATGAAGTCACTTCATTCCTTTTTATTGCTATTACACATCTTATTATCATGATTATTGTTAGAAGATGTTATAATTATAAAGATTAATTAGTAGTCAGAGCAATAAAAGCACATATCTCACATTAGCAATGTGTCAGATTCCAAGACTGAAGCTTTCAAATACAGAAATTAGATCAGAAAATCACAGTGCTTGATAAGTCAGGCAAGAATAAGAAAATTCACATGAAAATGTATTTCTTTATTGTTAGGAAGCTTTTGTGCTGATAAGATAAAAATATTAATGAGTCTTCTTTAGAATATATTTTTTAATTTTGCAAAAACCCTTTAAAGGTTCATTAGGTAAGAAAACATAAAAAATCAAATCAAGAATGATTAACACTCATTGTCACTGCTAAGGAAAAATAAAATAAGTAAATATAGTTGTTCTGGTTTGAGCCAGGATGAAGCCTTTTACTGATTTTTATTTTTTTTCTTCAGTGAGCTCTCTTTTAGCTAGCAGCAAGTGTTCCAGCTAGTGGACTGATAACACTGGCATGTTTACATTGCTGCCGGGATTCCAAATTCGCCTTTTTGCACTGCCCCCTCAAACACTACTGAGAGAATGAGAGTCATATCTATGACCCCTCTGTAGGAGGCTGAACTAGATGGCACCCAGGCAGGACTCCATCCATCACCATTGATCCCCAGCCTGATGCATTCCTTACCATCATAACTTAACCCTCAGCTCCTGTCTGCTCTGTCGCTATCTCTGGCAGTGGTGTGGGACTTTTTGGGACTGTACACAGCTAAGAAGAGTGCTGTTGGAATTTCTGAGGGTGGGGGGAGGCAGGAGGCTTTTGCATATTTGCCAGGTTGGATGAGGTTCAGTGCAACCTGGTTTAGTGATAGGGTTCCCTGCTCATGGCAGGGGGGTTGGAACTAGATCATCCTTGAGGTCCCTTCCAACCTTAATGATTCTATGATTGTATGGTTTGTGAACATATTTGTATATAATTGTACATATTTTCTTTTATCATTAGTGTTTAATTAAAGCTGTCTAGTTTAGTTTTCAATCCAGAAAGTCTCTCTCCATAATTTTATCTCTCGTTCCCTACCTGGGGGAGGGCAGAGGGGATCAAGAGCGTTGTTGTCCCTGATTTAATTGCCAATCCTGAATCACACCATGACAACATTTTACGGAGGTGAAGGAAATAGGAAGGAAATGTGTTTTACTGAGGTGTTTTACTTGAAATAAGTCCACATTAAAGTACTTCATTGTGCAAGAATTTAAAAATTCCAGGTTGTAGCTTTTCCTTTATATAAATTAGTCCTTATTCAAGCAGAGACAAGAAGTTCTTATGAAGCATAGCTGAAGTTATATGATGTTGTATGTCATTGTTATTTGAAACAAAAATTTACTGAATAAGCTAAAACTCTAGACAATATTGTACACATATAGCCAAAATGACTGTCAAAGATCAGGTGTGGATGTGTATGGGGAGTTTAAGCATGTTTTTCCTTTTCTGTCTTAATACAAACACAATAGAGATCAACTGAACAGTGACAATCTGTTGCATTTCTGTTGCCTTTTTTCTAAAAGCACTTTGCAAATGTATGTATTACTCATCAAAATACATGCTTTATAAACTCAATGCACGTATACTAACAAAATAACTTCTGTATGTCTTCTGTTGGTGGTAATTTATTCATATTTGCATATGCTTTTTAGCTACCTGGAAAGATGAACAAATAGATTTCCAGAAGACAGTAAACTCTCATGGGGAAAAAGAACACTAAACTTCTTACAAAAATAAATGTCTAGCCCAGAAATTAAATGGGATTTTTTGTGATTTCAGGTATCTTCTGGTAAGGACTTAACAATGAGAGACAGCAAGGCAACTTGGTGATAAAACATGATGCTTATAAAAGATTTTATATCAGAGAAGGTTCTGTAGCAAGGAAAACCATAGAAGGCAACAGCAAACAGTCAGGCAGACTGTTATTGATATAAACAATTACTAATTTAACACATGGCCTTATCATGATTCCTATGTCAGTGATCTCTAGTAATATTACTGCTTCTGATTTTATCTTGCCTTCCAGTTGTCTTTGATTTTCTATGTCACTTACTGGGCTGAATTCACTTGAATTAAGTAGCTGTTAAAATAATTAGCACTATTAAGAAACTACAGAATGTTTAACTCTATTAGCTTGGATTTTTTTCTGTTTTATCTGGAAATGCTGCGTATTTTACAGTCATATGTCCTGTAAAACACATATTTATCATCTGATAACTTTCATCTGCAGGGCTGTAGCCAGCCTGAAGTTTTCAGAAGTCTTTCTCCGAGTTCCTGTGTTTTACAAATATAATTAGGTCAACCAGTTGTAGCTTCTATCTCTCCTTAAAGGCTAGGTTTGACAGGAACACCTGTCAAAATGCTCACAGAGTTTGGAAATGAGATAAAGTCCCCTGCCAAAAACACCCATGAAGACAATTTTAAGTTTGTCATTCTTTAGGTGTGCGGGGGAGTAACCCATGCAATTAAGGCGAGTCCCACTCATCTGCTTCTTTACATAGTTTACTTCATAAGCTAAAATCAAAATATGATTTCAGTGAGCCAGTGAGGGAAGGGATACATGCGCACACGCAATATAAAGTATACCTATGTTTTATTCTCTCCTTAGTTTACAATAAGAACTCCTCAGTACTTTAAAGATTAGGATAGTTTCACTTTCAGAATCGTCTCTGTAACATTTCTGTTTTCAGACACAAAACTGTCAAGATATATCTGTGTCACATTAAATATATTTAATTTACCTGAAACAAATATATTAATTAAAGAACTTTAACTCTTTAGAATTAAAGTAAGAAGTCCATTAAAATTTTGAAAACTGAATTTGGCAAAAAAGAAAGATTAGCACATTCCTTGGGGAACTCAGTGAATGCTGTGAAGATCCTTACCAGGACAGCAAACACAGAAGACTTGTTTTTTTTGTGAACATGGTGTGAAAAACTGTGTTAGTATTGAATTTGCTGCTGAATGAGCCCTTACATTATTTCCAGAAACTGTGTTTTTTTAAGAGGAGTTTTTGTTCCATTGTTGTTAAGGTTGGTTTTTTTCTTCACCTTGCTAGGTACAGGCAAACCTTTTTCCTACATTTCACACAAGGGTTTGGCCAAAGTTATCCATGCCCTTGTTACCTAAATGCTAGATAACTTTAATGTTTTGTGTGGAAGCATGTGAAGAAAGGCAAGTCTGCATATTTAGATATTGAACCACCACAACCACATCCTACTCTCATTCTTCCAAGCCATCCAATTCTACTTACAGTTTTTGTCTCCAAGACAACCAGCACAGCTGATTGATATAATTATAAAAACTAAGAGGAATCATAAGGGTGAAAGATTACAGTCCACTGCCTTTTTAGGCAACCTTTTTAGGCTTGGACAAAACATCTACACCACATAACCTACCAACAAAACTGTATTTCCTTAAACATTACACATTCTAATTGTTAAAAGAAAAAAAAAAACAAACAACAACACAAGAAACCAAAGAAAACCCTTATTTTTCATTTTGGTGGATTCACTTTAGCTGAACACCGGGTGCCCACTGTACTGGCTCTATCACTCCCCCATCACTCCTCAACTGGACACGGGAGAAGAAAATATATCAAAAGGCTTGTGGGTTAAGATAAGGATAGAGTGACCACTCAGCTGTTACCATCACAGGCAAAACTGATTTAATTTGGGGAAACTAATTGAATTTATTGCACAAAAAAGTCAGAGTAGGGTAATTAAAAATAAAAATAATATCTTAAAACACCCTCCTCTTACCCCACCCTACTTCCCAGGCTCAAGTTCACTCCTTGCTACTGCTCTTCCTCCCCACCCTCAGTGTCTCAGGAGGATGGGGGTTGTGGTCAGTTCATCACACATTGTCTCTGCCATTTCTTCCTCCACAAGCTCTCTAAGTAGAGGAATAGGATAATTAATTTTATTTTATCTACAGCCTTTGTTAAGGATTATCCATTATTATACTGTGCACTACCAATAAACTGTCTGTACTACTGATCTAGCAAATTCATCTATTTCATGCCTTTCACTGTTTTCTGGTCAGAAGGTATAATTATGAATAATGTGGGAGATCATCTTCTGAACTTTCTAACCACCCAATCTGAAAGACCATTAATCTGTTGTTACTTCTATATTGACCTTTTCTAGCGACAACTTCCAGAAGAGCTCTTATCTGAAGTAATGGACAGTGGATTTTTAGGAACTTCCTATGTCCTTGTGACTACCATACCATAGTAAAAGGTTGTCTATTAGAAGCTGAAATCAAATTCAGATTTCCACTACAGAAGCCCAAGCGTCAGGCACTTGAGTTTCAGAGTAGGAAAAATGACACTGAAAGGTCCTCAGTGGACTGCAGTATCAATGTGCACAGTATTGTGTTATAGAACAACATCTCTACACAGCCTGCTTGAAAAAAAATGTTAATGAATATTGGTTTTAATTTTCAAATGACACTTTTGAGAGATTTGTTACATACTTGTAGCAATGTTCTAGACTGACTGATTCCTCCTTTAAAAATAAGTGAGCTGACTTACACCACTGGAAAAAAAAATTGAGGCCTCTTCAGTAAAGACCCAGAAATCCCTTGAAATTCTGCTGTGCTAAGAATAAGTCAACATGCAGTGTGAAGCTAATACTTTCTCATATCAGACTCTTCCCTCAGTATTCTTTTCAACACGACTAAATGCCTGTGTTCTAAATGTAATCAATTATTTTTCTATCAGCTCTATGTAAAGCATCCTGAAAGAGGAAAAAATATAGGCTTCTGAGAAAATAGAGAGGATGTCAAGGTAACAGCAGGGCTACACAACATCCTCACATCTATTTACTCACCTATAAACAAGTACCATTTACATCTACACTGGCTCAAAAAACAAGGGATATTAGTGGAAGGTTATTTTTTCTGAGCCTGTAGAGAGAGTCTGATTTCTGGAAACTTGTTTTTAAAATATTTGAAAATTCTAATAAAAACTTACTACACTTGTGGAGGTCTTTGGATTTCCCAACATCACCTTTGAAATGTTGACATTGAAGTGATCCTGAAATGAATGTAACAATTGACATTGCTTTAATTACTATTATAAACCTCTTGAGAGCAGCCACTGTAATAAAATTGGCATATTAAATATATGAAAAAATAGCTTCAGGTGCAATTAAACATGATTAATGATTAGACAACAGCTTCCACATGAAAAGAATATTAAATAGTTTTGCACTGTTAACAGAGTCAAATTTATTAATGCAATGGCTTGCTTGTTTGACTAGAACAGACAGCAAGAGGCAGAGAAATCTCATTGACACCAAGCCCTATTTGCACACTGTTTTATAAGATTTTCCACGTGTTTAAAACATAGATATTTGTAAACTTTGCTGCATAACAAAATATGTGTATTGACATATATCATTATATCATATTATCTGAGACTCTCTGAGGTAGCTTTTATATGTACTTTAACATACTCTACATTCCTTTATGGAAGTAAAAATCTGGCAGATTTGTGTTGGAATTTATTTTTTAGATAGAGGCATCTATTGTCTTCAGGACTGAAGGCAGTGTTGTAAGCTTGTTAATTTGAGGCCTGGACTAAACTATTTGACAGATCACCTTTTTCTACATATTTTTTTCTACATAAAATGATGGAAAACAAAGAAAAATAAAATGTTCTGGTAAGGGGGAAAAGAAACATCATAAGAAGTTGTAAAGTTCAATTTTTTTCCTCTTTGGAATATTTTATAGAATGAAAGACAGAAATTGTATTGTGTTCTTGAAAATTATTTAAAATAAACGCCAAACATTTAGACAGAAGTTATTACTGTCTATTGTTCCTACTTTTATAGTTTGTGATGAATTATACATTTTTTTATAATTTCATGAAACTATTTTTTTAGAATATTGTGTGTTCTGTATGTGCTCAGTTCCACTACACTTAGCAATACTGTGATACTGCACTGTGATTTTTCAGTTATGATTCCAAAATACAAAGTTCTTCAGGCAGATATTAGGTAGAGGGACCTTGACAGATTTGAGAAGTGGGCTCGTGCAAAGCACATGAAGTTCAACAAGGCCAACTGCAAGGTTCTGCACCTGGATCGAGGCAATCCCAAGTGCAAATACAGGTTGTCTGGAGAATGGATTGAAAACAGTCTGGAGGAGGACTTGGGGGTGATGGTGGATGAGAATCTCAATATGAGCCATCAATGTGCACTTGCAGCCCAGAAAGCCAGCCTGTCCTAGGCTGCATCAAAAGAAGCATGGCCAGCAGGTAAGGGAGGTGATTCTCCCCCTCTACTCCATTCTTATGAGATCCCACCTGGATCCTGCCTTCCATCTTACTTCTGACTGTTTTTCTAACTATTACCATTCTGGCTTGATATTGGAACACAAAAACAAAGCACATAAAATTTTAGCACTTTCTTTAGGCTACCAATATGTAGAAGGATAAAAATAGATCTAGCAAATATCTTCATGCTGACATACTATTAGATTTCAAAGACCTAAAATAAAATATTGTGACTAGTTGGGGCAGAGGTATTTTTTTCTTTCTCTCTCTCTCCCTTTTTTCTCCAGTGCATATCTTCTGCAAGTATGAAGTCTTTTAATAAGGCTTAACATTTTTAAAAATGCTGTCAAGATCAAGGGGCAAACTTAAGTGGAAAAGGAAAATCTACAGATCATGGAAGGAGGGGCTGGTCACTTGGGAGGAATATAGGACTGTTGTCAGAGGATGTAGGGAGGCAATTAGGAAAGCTAAGGCCTCCTTGGAACTTAACCTTGCAAGTCAGGTTAAGGATAATAGAAAGGGCTTTTTCAAATACATAGCTAGCAAAACAAGCACTAGAGGCAATATTGGCCCACAGAGGAATGAGGTGGGAGCCCTGGTGACAGAGGATATAAAGAAGGCAGAGGTGCTGAATGCCTTCTTTGCCTCTGTCTTTACTCCTGCAGGGTCTCCCGATGAGCCCCAGATTCATATAGCCCCAGAAGAAGTCAAGGTAGAGGAAGAGTTTGACATGGTAGATGAGGATTGGGTTAGGGATCAGTTGAGTAATCTGGACATCCATAAATCGATGGGTCCGGATGGAATGCACCCAAGGGTGCTGAGGGAGCTGGTGGAGGTCATTGCTAGGCCACTCTCCATCATCTTTGGTAAGTCATGGGTAACAGGAGAGGTGCCTGAGGACTGGAGGATAGCAAATGTCACTCCAGTCTACAAGAAGGGCAAGAAGGAGGACCCAGGTAACTATAGACCGGTCAGTCTCACCTCCATCCCTGGAAAGGTGATGGAACAACTTGTTCTTGTCACTATCTCCAGGCACATCAAGGACATGGGGGTCATCAAGAGCAGTCAACATGGTTTTATCAAGGGTAAATCATGTGACAGAGCACTGGAACAGACTGCCCAGGGAGGTTGTGGAGTCTCCCTCACTGGAGACATTCAAAACCCACCTGGATGAGTTCCTGTGTGATGTGTTCTAGGTGACCCTGCTCTGGCAGGGGGGTTGGACTAGATGATCTTTCGAGGTCCCTTCCAGCCCCTAAGATTCTATGATTCTATGATACCATCAATGTGACCCAGGATAGACAACTATAAACTAAAATATTTTCGCAGACACTGTAATGCTAACTACATCACTTGTTCCACTGTCTTTTTCTTTGTATTTTAAGACACATACTTTGTGATATCAGCCATAGTTATTGAAAAGTTCTGAACTTTGTAAAAGGACGAAATGTTGGATTAAGAGGAAAAGGTCTTAAACAGAGAAAACACACACACACATATGTACTTAAAAATATCAAGGGAAGTGGGAAAAACGTATGTTAAAAAAAAAAAAAATAAAAAATAGTTTTGGCTCCCTGGCTCTGGGACAACTTGCCTAGCCAAAGAGCTGGGAAGGTTTATCATCTAAAAGCTTAACTGGCTAGTGTGAAGAAGAGGGGAATATTTTTTTTCTGGTAGACATTGTCAACTTCCTCTAAAAAAGTAAATTATTAAGTTGGATGGTTGACCCTGAAATAAGGGGTAAACTGCTTCTTTTGACTGCAGCTGAGCGTTTCGATGAGAGAGGTTTCAGAGACACAATACTGTCATAGAATAAATAACTCATAAGAAGGAGCTGCAAGTCTACAGCTCATAGTGAGTCAGAGATTTTGGAGAAAGCCAAAAGACAGGATTCAGAGGTGATGAAAAGGTATTTCCTAAGGCATTCTGCAGAATATGTTTCAACTCAAGAAGTTACATATTTCTAAATGGTTTCTTCTTTATGTTTCTTTAGCTCTAGGCAGCGTGAGATATTTTTTAATCCAAAAATGTAACTACTAGCACCTGCATTATAATAAAAATTCTGTTTGACTTGTGGTCTTGACAGTCCAGGCCTATTTACCTATATGGTTCTGTCTAAAATTGCCCTCATTACTATGAGTCTGGGCAACTTTCATGGCAAACTTTCTGAAAGAACTGTACAAGTGTAATTGTAGACATTTTACCTTTTCAACAGCTGAGTGGTTTGATGACTTTGTCTTTTTCTTTGATAACATGCCAGACAGCAGACATTTAAAGCTATGGAGTTTATGAGGGGTTTTTTTTCCCTTTTTAATACTGTGGTCATCTATCTGACAAACTTATATTAATACAGCATTTCATGAAGGGCCATAAAATCATTCTGTACACCTTCACAATAATTCTGACTTTTCAAATTGTTGGATTTGACTGAGTGATTATATCGAAGAGAAGGCTTGTTTCTTGGTTAATAATGTCTCTTGAATAATCCAGCAATTATACTGTTAATAAAATGAAAATACATATACATGTTTTAAGTAGTTCAGGCCTCACATTTTGAAACAGGAAATGTATATCTGGTCTTACAAAATACACATTAATGGAAATTATTTAATTAAAGGGATGAAATAAACCAACAAAGGAGGCATGCCTAGGAACCAAATTGCTTGCTTTGACTATGTCCTGGTTTGAGCCAGAATTAAGCCAATTTTCCTTTTAGTGATTTTTCTTTTGTCCAAGCAGCCAGGGATCAGGTTAGGAAAGCTAAAGCCCAGATAGAATTAAAAGTGGCCAGTGACACCAAGGGCAATAAGAAAAGCTTCTACAGGTATGTCAGTTGTAAAAGGAAGACTAGGAAAAATGTGTGCCCTCTCTGGAAGGAAATGAGAGACCTGGTTATCAAGGATATGGAGAAGCCTGAGGGAACGTTTTTTTGCTTCAGTCTTCACTGGAAAGTGCTCAAAACACACTGCCTAAGTCAAAGAAGGCAAAGGCAGGGACTGGAAGAATGAAGAACCACCCATGGCAGGAGAGGATCAGGTTCAAGACCATCTAAGGAATCTGAAGGTGCACAAGTTATGGACCCTGCTAGGATGCATCCTTGGGTCCTGAGTGGTGGATGAAGTTGCTAATCCACTCTCCATCATATTTGAGAAGTTGTGGCAGCCTGGTGAAGTTCCAAATCACTGGAAAGGGGAAACATACCATCTATTTTCAAAAAGGGAAGAAAGGAAGACACAGGTAGTCAGTCTGTGGCAGGTTGGCTGATGTACCCAGCTGAATCCTGCTTCTTGGGCTCTCAGGTGAGACACACCCCAATTCAACACAATACCTCTAAGAAACGTTAACAGATTCTACTATTCAGCATCATATAGGTTTGGCAAATTTAACCCTTAAGTCTCTAATTCACAACCTGGTCTAGTGGGAGGTGTCCCTGCCCATGCAGGGGGCTTGGAACTAGGTGATCTTTGAGGTGTTTTCCAGTCCAAACCATTCTATGATTCTGTGATTCATACAAGGTTTAACATGATAGCACTACAACTGACTGTTACTGTCCTTCTGTTAAAGATAAAATAAATGAAGAGTCTATGAATGTTCTAGGTCCTAAAATTCATGTTTAAATAGACTATTGGTGTTCTGTATGTAGAATAGTTTTGTTGAAGTGTATGAACCAGCAAATTGAAACACAAAGTGCAGTTTCAACTATCCAAAGTAACATTAAGCCACCCATAAGCTCTTCAGTTTCTCTCCCAGTTTTGGGGAAGCATTATAAATTTATTCTTTTCCATTGCAATTGTCAGGAAGGATCATTAACTTGAATGGTTTTTGAGGCTGATGAAGGCACCTTAAGTTGTGCCAGGAAAGGTTTAAACTAGATATTATGAAGAATTTTTTTACTGAAGGAGAAGTCAGGCAGTGAAACTGGCTGACCAGGGAGGTGGTTTTTTTTCTGGGTTGATGGTTGGACTTAGTGATCTTAGAGGTCATTTCCAACCATGACAATTCTGCAATTCTCTGATTCTGTGATTGGAGATGTTAAGATTCCAGATTTTGAATGTGGGGAAAAGACAAAGCTTTTCAAGATCTACCTATTCTAAGTATGTTATACTTAGTCCATTCCAGTGGGAGTGAAGGAAAGGATATTAAAGGCTTCTTTGATAAAACTGTTTTGAAAACTATGTAATTTAATTCTTTTGTTTTAATTGTAGTTTTCGGAACTCATGCAGGTAAGGAAATCTGGAAAACTATTTTGGGCATGAATTGTTTCCAGTAACAGCCAGTTAGGCTGAAGCCATTAAGAGCCAATCCTGGCACATCTATGACAAAGGATGTCCTATTGAACTGGAAATTAGTAAATTTATGTACAATTAAAAGTAATTAGCTGCCAGACTTTCACAAACTCTGGTAAAATAATTTAAAAATATTTAACAGCTGTTCGCGATTAAAGAGCAATAGTCTAGTTGCTGCAGAACATTTGAAGTGATGGAGAGTGGTCTAGCAATGACTTCTGCCAGCTCCCTCAACACACAAGGTCTGAGTGTGGGGATTAGCCTATCAAAACAAGTCACTATTTTATTGCTGGGGCACTCATTCATCACTAGTTAGATGAACACTCCTATGGTTTCTTCTCAGCAGGCAGATTTCTGCTTTTGGTCAGGAGGCATGACAAGTTAAAAATACATTTTCCAGGAAATATATGATGAATTTGAAGACTATTATACTCTGACTACTGCCTAGAGACATGGATTTTTTTAGAAGTAAATACCTGTGTAGCAATTATCTGCAATCACTATTTGCTAAAGTCTTGTCAGCTCTCACATATTAAGTAAAATTTACTTTATAATTTTGTCTCAGCTTGTGCAAAATGGTGCAGATACTCCTTGGATGAAACATTCAAGTCCTATATATGTATGTTTGTTCACCTACAACCCTGCAGGAATATTTGGAGCAATGACACTTGTGAGTGGAGGTGGAATACTGTATATGTGAAAGTTTCTTAAATGAGCATTGTATGCATACTTGATACTGTCTGATCACATAAAAGAAAACTATTATTCTTTATAGAGTTCTTGGAAGATGTGCCACAAAGATACTGCTTCTAGCATATTGTCTAACTTCTCTGACAGTCTAGTTTGTTTTTTTTTTAATTTTACAAGATCTCTTCTCTTTGTAGTTCTAGTTGCATACACATCTCTGATACTATGTTCTACTTTTTGCTTATATTTAGAAAGAAAGAAGGTTTTTGTTTGATTGGGGATTTTTCTGGGGGGAAGGCACTATAAAACAACTGTCCTATTCCCTGGTGAAATAATTGTTACTTAATCATAGAATCATAGAATCTTAGGGGCTGGAAGGGACCTCGAAAGATCATCTAGTCCAACCCCCCTGCCAGAGCAGGGTCACCTAGAGCACATCACACAGGAACTCATCCAGGTGGGTTTTGAATGTCTCCAGTGAAGGAGACTCCACAGCCTCTCTGGGCAGCCTGTTCCAGTGCTCTGTCACTCTCACAGTAAAAAAAATATTTTCTGATATTCACCTTGAACCTTCTATGCTCCAGTTTGCACCCATTACCCCTTGTCCTATCACTGTTCATCACTGAAAAAAGCTTAACTCCATCTTCCTGACACTCACCCTTTACATATTTATAAACATTGATGAGGTCACCCTTTCTCCAAGCTAAAGAGACCCAGCTCCCTCAGCCTTTCCTCATAAGGGAGATGTTCCACTCCCCTAATCATCTTCGTAGCTCTGCGCTGGACTCTTTCGAGCAGTTCCCTGTCCTTTTTGAACTGAGGGGCCCAGAACTGGACACAATACTCCAGATGTGGCCTCACCAATGCAGAATAGAGGGGGAGGAGAACCTCTCTTGACCTACTAACCACACCCTTTCTAATGCACCCCAGGATGCCATTGGCCTTCTTGGCCACAAGGGCACATTGCTGGCTCATGGTCATCCTCCTGTCTACCAGGACCCCCAGGTCTCTTTCACCTACACTACTCTCCAGCAGTTCAGCCCCCAACCTGTACTGGGACATGGTGTTGTTCTTCCCCAAATGTAAAACTCTGCACTTCCCCTTGTTGAATTTCATCATGTTTCTCCCCGCCCAACTCTCCAACCTATCTAAGTCTCTCTGAATGGCAGCACAGCCTTCTGGTGTGTCAGCCACTCCTCCCAGCTTAGTGTCATCAGCAAACTTGCTGAGGGTACATTCTATACCCTCATCCAGGTCGTTGATGAAGATGTTGAACAACACCGGTCCCAGTACCGACCCCTGTGGGACTCCACTAGTCACACACCTCCAACCAGATTCTGCCCCATTGACTACAACTCTCTGACTCCTTCCTTTCAACCAGTTCCTAATCCACCTCACTTCCTGATCACCAAACCCATACCTGATCAACTTTTCTACAAGGATGCTGTGGGAGACGGTGTCAAATGCTTTACTGAAATCAAGATAAACCACATCTACCGCTCTACCATCATCTATCCACCTAGTAATTTCCTCATAGAAGGCTATGAGGTTAGTCAAACATGATTTACCCTTGATAAAACCATGCTGACTGCTCTTGATGACCCCCATGTCCTTGATGTGCCTGGAGATAGTGACAAGAACAAGTTGTTCCATCACCTTTCCAGGGATGGAGGTGAGGCTGACCGGTCTATAGTTACCCGGGTCCTCCTTCTTGCCCTTCTTGTAGACTGGAGTGACATTTGCTATCCTCCAGTCCTCAGGCACCTCACCTGTTGCCCATGATTTACTGAAGATGATGGAGAGTGGCCTAGCAATGACCTCCGCCAGCTCCCTCAGCACCCTTGGGTGCATTCCATCTGGACCCATTGATTTATGGATGTCCAGATTACTCAACTGATCCCTAACCCAATCTTCATCTACCATGTCAAACTCTTCCTCTATCTTGACCTCTTCTGGGGCTATATGAATCTGGGGCTCATAGGGAGACCCTGCAGGAGTGAAGACAGAGGCAAAGAAGGCATTCAGCACCTCTGCCTTCTTTATATCCTCTGTCACCAGGGCTCCCACCTCATTCCTCAATGGGCCAATATTGCCTCTATTGCTAGTTTTGCTAGCTATGTACTTGAAAAAGCCCTTTCTATTATCCTTAACCTGACTTGCAAGGTTAAGTTCCAAGGAGGCCTTAGCTTTCCTAATTGCCTCCCTACATCCTCTGACAACAGTCCTATATTCCTCCCAAGTGACCAGCCCCTCCTTCCATGATCTATAGATTTTCCTTTTCCACTTAAGTTTGCCCAGTAGTTCCTTCTTTAACCATGCAGGTCTCCTAGCACCCTTACTAGATTTCCTAACCATTGGGACACTCTGATCCTGTGCTTGCAAGAAGTGGTCCTTGAATGTTGACCAGCTATCTTGAGCTCCTTTATTTTCTAGCACCCTGTCCCATGGGATTTCCCTTAATAGATGATTGAGGAGACCAAAGTTTGCCCTGTGGAAGTCCAGGGTTCTGGTCCTGCTGGGTATTTTGTTCCTTCCACACAGGATCCTGAACTCCACCATCTCATGATCACTGCAGCCAAGGCTGCCATTGACCACCACTGCTTCAACAAGGCCCTCCTTGCTGGTTAGTACAAGATCCAGCAGCGCTCCTCTTCTAGTCGGCTTGTCCACCATTTGCATTAAGAAGTTATCATCAATGCATTGGAGGAACCTCCTAGACTGTGAAAGGCTGGCTGTGTGAGTCTTCCAGCAGATATCAGGGTAGTTGAAATCTCCCATGAGGACCAGCGACTGTAGTTGTGAGGCTGCTTTCAGTTGCTTGTAGAAAGCCTCATCAACCTCCTCACCTTGATCAGGAGGTCTGTAGTAGACCCCCACAACTGTGTCACCCGCACCTGCTTGCCCCTTAATTCTTACCCACAGAATTTCAACATGCCCCTCATCAGCCCCTGCATGAAACTCAATACATTCTAGTTGCTCTCTCACATAAAGAGCAACCCCACCACCTCGCTTCCCTGCCCTATCTTTCCTAAAAAGCACATAACCATCCATGGCCACATTCCAGTCATGTGAGCTGTCCCACCATGTCTCTGTTATTGCTACTAGATCATAACCCTTAGCCCGCACACAAACCTCTAACTCCTCTTGCTTGTTCCCCATGCTGCGTGCATTAGCATACAGGCATTTCAGGAAACGAACAGAGCACACTGGTGGGACTAAATCCTCCTTGGACGACCTGACTTTGGGCCATGGTGTGTTCCTCTTGTGCTTGTCCCTAACAGGCCTGGTTTTCTCCCCTTCCCCCTTCACATCTAGTTTAAAGCTCTATCAATGAGCCCTGCCAAGTCCTGCCCCAAAAGCCTCTTCCCCCTCTGGGACAGGTGCATCCCTCCTGCCACCATCAGTCCAGGTGCCTCATATAGCATCCCATGATCAAAAAAACCAAAACCCTGGCTATGGCACCAATCTCTTAACCATTCGTTGACCTGCAAACTCTTCCTATATACCTCCCTACCCATTCTTGCAGGAGGGATGGAGGCAAACACTACTTGCGCTCCAGACCCCCTAACTAGCTGTCCCAGGGCCCTGAAGTCTCTCTTCATTGCCCTTACATTTCTTGTAATAATTTCATCACTGCCAACCTGAAAAATCAGCAGCGGGTAGTAATCGGAAGAATTCACAAGATTGGGGAGTTTCCTTTTAACATCCCTAATCCGAGCCCCAGGGAGGCAACAGACCTCCCTGTGAGATGGGTCCGGCCGACAAATGGGCCCTTCTGTCCCCCTCAGAAGGGAGTCACCCACCACAATTACTCTCCTTTCCTTCTTGATTGAAGAAGTCCTAAGGACTCGAGGTGACTGACGAGTCCTAGGCACTTCACTAGGTAAGTTTACCCCTCCAACTTCATTTTCCTGTTCCTGAATTTCCAATGCCTCGTATCTATTCTTCAAGGGCAACTGAGAGGGTGGAAGGGGTTGGGAGGATTTTTTCTTGCCTCTTCGAGGTCGAACCTCCTTCCATTCCTTAATATCTCTTGAGTCCTCTCCATCTGTCTGGTGACAGGAGGGGAAAGGATCCGTCACTTGCCCAACGTCTTCTATCTGCCCCTGCCTCAGGGTTTGACTCCACCAATCTATTTCACTTTCATATTCTCTAATGGCCCTCAGTCTTGCAACCTCCTCTGTCAGCTTAACCACCTGCCTGAGGAGATCATTTACTTGCTCACACCGCACACATGCGCTGTCACTGGTTCCCTCTGATACCAGTGCCAGACTCAGGCATTCACTGCAGCCAGAGACCTGCACTGCTGCGCGCCTGCTTGGGAGCTCCGTCTGAGTCCCCACATTCTTTTTCACAATGGTTTTTGGCCGCGTTGTGACCATGATCAATCTAGCTACTAGTTTGCTTTTCCTACGATGAGAAGGCACCAGCTGCTCCCTGCCTGCCCTCGTGCAGCTCTCTGCCTCTCCGGCTGCCCTCGCGCCTGCCACGCGTCTCCCTCCGGAAGCCGCTGCCGCTCTCTGCTCTGCGCTGCCGCGTGCTCAATGTATGCGCGTGCTTAATGTATAAGTGTGTTCCTGGGGGTTCCTTTACATTAAAAGTGATGCATGTATGGAAATTACTAATATAGCTAGAGATACTATGAGCCCTGGTTTGTAGCATTTTGTAGGTTTCTGAAGCATACAGATAATAAACATTTTGTGAAAGCTTTTTTGCTCTCCTTTGTTTACCATTTTCATTATTTCATTCATAATCTTGTTAGGTGTTGCCTCTACAATTCAAAAAGGACCTTCAATGTGTTTTAAAATCTACATTTACAGTACTCATTGAACATCCACTGGTATTGCTACACAGAAAATTTTATATATTTAAGTACTTTATTTTTAAATGTCAGAAAAAGGAATGAGAATCAAATCTTGCACAGTGATGGTAAGCTGAACATTTGTCTCACAATGACAGCCAACATCTTCACTATTTATATTACACAGGAAATATAAGGAACATCAGTTTCACTGAAAAGTTTGTTCAGTTTCTTAAGAAACATATCAGCTAAAACACTTCAGATAAAATCTGAAACAGAAACCCATGAAACATGCATTCAGGCATAGAGATGTTTTGAAACTGACCATTCTTTGCTACTCATATCACTGAGACTCTATTTTATAAACTATTTATGATTGAAGCTGATCAAATTCATTTACATTCAGCTATATCTTTAAGGTTAATTGATGCATATAATTTTCTCTCCTGGTACCCAAGTTTTAGACCAAATAACCTTTGAATATCATTTTTAGTGTTTAAAGCCAGTAGTATAATTTAATAGTTTCACAGCTGATTAGGTGTTTACTGCAGATGCGATTTCTATTTTCATTGAAAAGGTTTAACATTATTAGCTACTCACCTGTTCAGTGTGTTGTTCATAGTTGTAGTTAGTTCTACAAATACTTTACAGTTCTTTTGTCCTCAGCAGCTTTATAGGAAACATGATTAATTTTACTCTTCAGAATATTAATTGCAACATGGGGATTTGCTTACAGTTTAGGTTTAACTTCTGCTTACTTTGTGTAGCAAATCTGCTCTTAGTTATGGGAGTGTACTTCCATGTATTCATACTACACAGTCCAAAACAAATATATATTCCACAGTATATTATGACCAGATATTAATATCAATTTTATTTTTAAAAATAAAAATAATGTAGACTAAATATATCTGTATTTATCCAAATTTAAAACTATTGAAATGTATGCTTTATAATGCAAATTCCTCAGGGCAGAAATTAATACTTGCTTGAAGTGCATGTACTTGACTATCAATTTTATTGTTGCAATAAGGATTTTTTGCGTTCTGTTGAATTGAAGCTTCCAGTAATAATATTTTGTGAGATAAAAATATTTTTTACATTTTTATACTATATTATTTAAGTTTAATAGTTTTGTACTAGTGAATTCCACAACATAGCATCATTAGTTCAAATTAATATAATTCTTACTAATGAAGTGTAAAATACCCACAAATCACATTGCAATTAAGAGTTTAGCTTTCTGTATTTTGTTTCAAATACAGTCTGCTTGCTATGCCTTGCTCTTTTGACATTAATTCTTTTACCAAAATACAGCCAATTCTCTAGGTAGAGATAAATTCATTCTGAGTTGAAGGTAGTAACAAACTTCAAAGTTCAGATTGCAAAATCATGAACCTTCAAACCTTTATATTTCACATGCCACTCAGAAACAAAACCTATTCCTCTGCATTCCCCATATTTGTGAAAAAGGTGTTTTAAACATTGCAGAAAAACTTGGAACATTTGTAACTTGATTTTAATGTTATATACTTGATATTTATTAATTATAGCAATCCTGCTTAACGATAGTAATGCTGTACATTAACTTGTACGTATGCAGGTAAGAAAACATATGACAAGGGTTAAAGGATTGCACAGCAAAATAATTATGCCAATCCCTGATGTATGATACGGGATTATTTTGTGCAAAATTTCTGTAAGTAGTTTGCTTCAGTGTTTTAATGAAAGATGTTTGGTGGTAAACTATGTTTCCAAGTAGTGAACATTGACTGAAATTAATTCCCTTTAGTCACATGGACTGAAGAACAGGGCTAGTTCAGGTGCTAAAGAAAACTCATACAGCTTTTTATCTGCATCTAACCCTCTCACAAGTTCTTTTAAGGCCTGTGCCTTCAAAGATGATTACACAATGTTCAAATATAACGTAAACAAAACTACTTGTAGGTACAAGGACATTAAAAATACGGTAATATCTGTTTTGTTGTTTAAGTAGAATATTCCTGTCTTCACTATTATACCAGAAGTTTAGTACTGTATAGTCCTGTCTGGGCTACTGGGAAAAAGAAGTCTGCACAAGCAGATGAGCCCCTATCTATGTCAGTGGTCTATCCCTTCTGCATGAAGAACTTTACAGGGCCAGAGCAACTCCCTGAGTTACTAAAGTGATGAGTCATATTAGAAAAGGTAGAGCATTATTCATGTCCTTCAAGGGCAAACAATTATTATCCCAATCCGTGACCTGATAAAAATCTGAATATTTTGAATTAGTCATATTTTTTTCCAGCAGACTTTTCCATTTTGGTTTTATACCTCTTTAATTTTACAGTGACCCTGAAGAAATTCCTACAATGAAAAAATAACAGTCAATAATGATACTCGAATTTCAGTAGAACCCAAAATTATAAACATGAACCTGCTTGCTTGTTTTAGTTGGGCTTTTCGTGTGGGGTTTTTGTTCATTTGTTGTTGGTTTGGCGTTTGTTTTGGGTTTTTTGGTTGGTTGGTTGGGATTTTTTTTCTGTAAAGAAAAGGCTGACTCCTGGCTGAAACTAATGAATATGGATTTGGTGAAGGTGAGTCTTTCTCTTCTGGGAAATCTCACATATAATGTTTTGTTAGTCAAATGACTACTCTTTGGCATTTATTAGCAATTATATTTAGGAACATGGTAACTTTGTTCAAAGGCTATAGCTAGCACTCTACCCTGCTCTAGCTAACACATACTCCTGATCAGCTGTTGTGCTAATTAGGAGCACTAGCAAAAGTTTAGGAGCAAGAAAGAGACTGCATTATCAGCCTGCCCTCTTTTTATTCCCACATATGATATTCATAAAGAAAATACACAAGTGTTAATGTTTCTAAAAATACTTTCACTGTCAGTACAACTGAAGGCAGTTGCTCCATCTGGTCCTATTCATCTTTAACTGCATATTGCTCCAATTCTTTTGTACACATTCTTTTAAAGGACAATAATACACAGGGAAATGGGTTAGAGAATACTGTTACATTTTACGTCATTATTTAAGAGGCAAGGTAAAATTCTGCCTCATCCAATTCTGTTTTATCTTAGTGCTGCTGCCATCTTTAATAATGTTTTAGACTTAAGCCCTGTAAAATACCCTTACTGAATCTCAAATGTTATATGAATGGTGTGAGATCTGTTGGTATATTTAAAAAACACAGAATGTATTCATGACAGTTCACAGGCACTCTGGGAGGTTGTACAGATGGCAAATTTTCCTCCTGCTATTTATCTCACAGACCTGATTTTCAGAATGTTTAAATGCTACCATTTTTCTGTATGCCATCAGGAAATAGAAGGCAATGCAATTGGCCGCTATCTGTTCCTTGTAAATACTGGTAAGCAGCTTATCATTTCCATATTCTTCTTACACACCCCCAGCACATTTCTTATAGAGTGCTCAGTATCCTATTATTGCCCCATTTTCTAAATTATCTGCACAGTTAAAACGTTGCCTTCCTTTATACAGTGACTTAAGACAGAAAAAAACCTCTTTCATTATTTTAAGAATAATTTGTTGATCTGTATCCATAACCTTCATTGGGGTTAAAGAACAGTGGAACTCCTAAACTACCTATGCATCTCAAATCAATGTTCACATTGTACTACTGGCTGAAAACGTCTATCACAATTGAGATGCAATCATGCCAAACAATCTCCTAGTCTTGTATTAGGATACCTTTCAGAAGAACTTTGTAAACTAAAAAGTCTTCTAGTACTGACCAGATCACAGGTAATATCACTTTAGATGTAACATAGTTTCTTCCCTAAATAAACATGTGTTTAATATGATAAAATGTCTGTCCAAGGCCCTAATACTAGGGAACCTGTGAGTGAAAAAAAAAAAAAAGGTGGAAAGTCAGTTGTAGAAGTGAAAGGAATACGTTTCTATAGTCCAAGAGAAGTCACTGAGATGTGAAATTAATTTGTATTTTTAGTCCACTTCTGCAAATGAATTGCAGGATTCACTAAATGAAGCCTTTTGAACCTTGAAGATTTTGCAAGACAAAAAGAAAACAAAAAAAACACAACTCTTTCTCCTGTCACAATGGCGTCCTAGTATTAACCTTCTTTCTTAGGTTGTCACTTTGCTGGATGAAAAAATATGCAGGAAAAATTAAGCCTACTGATGTATTGTGCATAAAATAATTCTACTGGTTTATTCATAGAACTGATGATTTAATTAAGAAAATGTTTTTCTTTCACAAGTACAAAATTTCATTCAAGTTGAAGGGGAGCCCTAAAAATAGCAATGGGAACAGATATATTTGGGATATGTCAGATAATAATGAATTTTTTCAACAAGGAATGAATTAGTATAGTAACATTTTCCATGTGCAAAATGTAATTGCTTTTGTCTGAGTATCTCAGAATGATACAAACAATACTTAATTAGGTTTCTAAACACCCATTTGATGTAATATTTTTCTTTCTTTACTCATAGGAAACTGAGTTACCAAGCCGTGAAGTGATATTCTTGCTGACACACAGTGAGCTAAAGGAAAATCCAAATATGGGTTTTTTTTCTTCATGTTAGAATAGAAGGTATTTAATTTGTAATGTTTATTTTAAAATGGGAAAACATGAGTATATAAGAATTCTGTCTCTGTCGTAGAATAGACAATACAGGTCTTCTATTAGAAAAGAAAAAAAACCAAAACTATATTGTACCATGTATAACAAAAATAACTTTCAGGCTTCAAACTTCTTAAATCAAATGACCATAAAAGAAATAATCACAGAACTCAGCTCTGGTCTTAGCAGAAGTCACTAAGCACTTTCCCTTATCCATAACATTTATTCATCTAATAATTTCTGATGACCATTTTATTCTTTGCACATAAAGACATAACAGTTTTTCTTAAGAGGAAAAGGCCATTATTTATGTGTTCTATTTCTTTCTCCTGTTCTCTTGGCATATATCTGAATACTGATGAAGTCGAAAATATAGCATGCTAATTTTAATATGATAAAAAAGAAATAAAAACTCAAAAGTGTCTATTGTAGGAGTGATGATCAAGTACATGAGGGACAGATATACTTTAGTCATAAAATAGGTATATTTTACACCAATTATAGGAAGTATATTGTGTCTGCTTAATATTACTAATAACATCCAGTCAGTCAATTTTCAATTAGTTTCTCACACATCTGCTAAGTTTACCCACTCATGCATTAAAAAGGCAATCATCCAGTGGTAGAAAAAACTTGAAAGCTGGGTCCACAATCACTGTTTTGGAGGATGACTAATTAAGACATCTTATTTCCAAATTAGCAAGGAGATTCTGATTTGATGATGTCCCTACCTGACATTATTCCTGATTGATTTTTGTTAATTCTTCACCAAGATCAGCAGTCCTCAAAGAACTTCCATTTTCTTTGTTCAGACTTCTAGTTTTTATTTTACTTGAGTGTGACCTCTGGGACTCCTATGGCAAATATATTTTAAGTACAATTATAAGACTTCATGAAATAACCCATATCTATTCAAAATAATTTCTATTTTTTATAACAGATTTTTTCTGGTTATTGAACTTACCCTTATGAACAGATTCCTTTTAGCAAAACATCTACACAAGTGCTACATTTTAGGTATACTGATGTGTAAAGAATCTGACAAAATTACTAGGTGATTTTTTTTTTCTCTTGCAATGTTGCCAATTACAATGTATTTTTGGTAATATATTAACATATATTTGGAATTGGGGGTGAGCCAAAAAGTACACTGTTATATTTGTGATAAACTGTATGCTCTCTGCCAAGCTAGACAGCATTCTTAGCATTTTAGCTCTGGAAGTTAAAACATCCGTGCTTTTTAAACTCTGATATTATTACAGATTTAAAAACAATAATAGTTATTTTTAGTGTTTTAAACAAGATGAAGTTCAAGTATACTGACTTTTCTGGATCTGTATAAAATCATGCTAGTTAAAGACCAGGCAGAGAATTTTTTTCATTTATTTCTGTGCTGTTTCTGTGAATTTACTGAACCCAATTCTGAAAAAATGCTGAGCACTCCTGTAGGTACTGAATATTACTTTCAGTTGAAATTCTGCATTTTAAGCTCTTCTGGTAGAGAAAAAACCCACAGCATAAGGTTTCAAGACAGTATTCCAATGTATGATTTTAATAGTATTTCAAAATTCTGCCAGTCTTTTATTCTACAATAATCCATATATAGGGACCAGAAATGCAAGATACAATGCTACATACACAGTATATCTCCATGATAGAATGGAACTGATGTGAATGAAGTTGTTTATTCCTAATAAATGCCTTTTTTTTTACATGTACCTTGATAATGCAGAAACATAAACCTCCCTTTTTACCTGCCTTGGATTTATTAGCCCTGAAAGAGCAGCAATCAAACTTGATACAGCTACACTGGTGATAAATAATTAGAGACAGTGTGGTTGTAGAGGAAGCCTTCTGTAACAACCTTGTGCATTGAACTGAGATATTTTGAATAATACCAATCCCAGTAAACTTTAAAATTAATCTCACTTATTATAATGTGTTTCAAAAGACCTAGTGGTTAAATCATCATTTAAATGCTGCCTTGAGTCTTCTTATCTCAGTAGAAAGTGACTTTTTCTTTGACTTAAGTCTACAGCTCAGTAATGCTCATTAATAAAGCATACCATATATGTGAAGGTTTGAAGAGCTGCAAGTCAACTGGAAAACTTAATACTTGATAAAAAACATTTTGCTTTTGTTGTAATGAGAGCCCTGGAGTTGGAGCTTTCTTTTTATAAATTTTATTTTATTCAATTAAGTGGCGTGAGTTTTCCTCCACTTGTGCTGCCAGTCTGCCTCTGTCGTAACCTCAATAAAATCGACTCCTAGGAGAGAGGGTTATAAGGACAAAAGTACAAACTTTATTCTACAGAGCCTTCAATATGAATTATCTTTTGCCATATTGGGTCTGGAGTGAAAGTAACAAAAATACTTAATTTTATATTTTCATACACACATAAAGACCTAAACCAAACTGAACCTCAACACTTAAGACTCCCTGACAGCTTTGCTATTCTATAGTACAATGAAATTTTAGAAATCTTAAAGAGTCATTCCAGACAAGGTCACAAATAAAAGCTGACACTATTAAAGAAGGAGAAGGGCTGTCCATAGAGTACACAGTCTATATAGAACTGCAGTTATACAAAGAGATAAATATGGAGTATTTAATTATTGTAAAATAATATGGTCATAACTTATGGCCACTGTCAGTCTGGACTTGGAAACAGTAAACATTCATCTAAGCCATTTCCTCAGACCTTGTAGCACATAGACTTCTTTGACAGCTACATTTGGTCATCTCTTTCAAGGTTTTTAACTCATGCTCACTTCCATATTGCCTTATATCCTTATACTTTCAAGATTAACTACCTCTCATGTTACACCTATGTTCAATTTCTGGTAAATTGATACCAAGCAAATTTACTTATTAAAGCTGAGACTGAATCAAGAAATCAGATCATAATATCAAAGAAAAACCATGGTGGTTCACAATCGAGTATGATTCTGCATTAACATTGATTCAAGTTATGAGCAGTTGCTTAAATAGTTACATTCTTAAAAAATGACAAAACTCTCATATAAATAAATCAATAGATCCCAGTGAGTTTCCATCCTTTTGAACTGAAAATAACTTTGTAATTTAGATATTTAACTTACGCATTCTCTCTTAAGCAGAGTAAACCTTCCGGGCTCAGTGTATTAAAAAAAAAATAATTCATATTTATATCTGAATAATTAGTTAACATGCTTTATGTCTGTTTTAAAAGGTAAGCATTCCTTCATTTGTTTGCTACTGAAATTTGACATAACTTTTCTTCAAGAATTGCCTAATAGTGATAATTTTGTATTATTTCCAGTCAGTAGTTTAAAAAAGATAAAAAGCCAAATCTTACCAAATAATATTGATAGATTCTTTGATGTCAGAAACACTGGCAAACAAGGTCTCTTGGGTTCTGTTTCCTGATAGAGAACTATCTGAAGTTCACTCCATTCAGAGACATCTATCTAAACTAGAAGAAATTTACATATGCTTTCCTACTCATATTGACTGAGTAATTAAAGATGAAATTTGTTAGGAAGTTTAAGAACTTAATTCTCTTCTGCACCTCAGTGTTTTTTGTTCTAGATGGCTTATAAGCTAAGTGTATACATTTGCATGCTTTTCATTAGCCCATTTCTGCTTCCAGAACAAGTCTTCAAAGTTAAATTCTTTAAAGAATAGAAGCAAGAAAGTAATTTCCCAGCCTCCTCTGAGAGTTGTAGAGACAAAGACTGACCATAAGAAAGTAAAAGCTCAGATCATTTTATCAGCTCTTTCATTTATAAATGATTATGTTACAAAAAAGGAAAGTAAAAGTATGCTAATTATGTGTATAGATGGTAGATATTTTAATGTAAAAAGAATGTTTGAAAAGACAAAAGCATTTGACACTAGCTCACCAGTGATTTAAAAGTTTAAATGTATTTATTAATTTTTCTTAGCTGGCACTTCAATTCTGTGCCCTTAAATCCAACTTTAAAGTCTCAGAAGAATTTGCCATGGTCCATGGATCAAATAGACACGAGAGGAATAAATTCACCACAGAATCTAAAAGTGAGCATTTAGGAAAAGAGAAAGGAAGTAGACTATGGACTTCAGGACTTGTTCCATTGAAATATGTTTGATGCTGAAACTCAGGTCCTGAAATAGTGTGTGAAAGTAAAAAAAGTAATTTATTAAGAAAGAATCAAAGGCACAGTACTAATTAAACACTGACAACCAGTCTGTAGAACAAATGATTCAAATGATTTTTTGTTAAACAGTGATTGCTAAATATTTTAAAAGTGAGACTGGTCACACTAAATATGTGAAGGCTTATGTCTTTACACATTTCCAGCTTCATTTGTTTAGAAAAAAAATCCTGAACTTAATATTTTAAAATGCATGTTTAACCTGAAAGGGTAATAGATTAAAAACATAATGAGGGAAGAGTTATACATATTTTTCCTTCGGAATGGCTTACACAATAGTGAACATAGAAATATTGCTTGCATCTATCCACATAAATATCTTGAAAAACCTGAGTTATTATGTTGAAGCAAAATCAGACCAATTTGCCTTTTTCCTACGTGTTAAATTTCTGGTAGCATAAATGAGATAGAAACGAACATCCCTGAGTCTCAGGAAGACAGTAAGAAAAAATAATGGCATAGGAGTGGCATAGAAAACTACATCTGGGCCTGTGAACACCAAAACCAACAGCTACTTGTGTGTTCCTGAAAAGCAGTAATGCTGATTTCCAGTGGAAAATGTTTGTAGACATTTCACATCTCTTAGTCCTTTTAAAGAACTTAGTTCTTTTAAAGTAACCATGAGAAAAGGTAAGGAATTGTTTGTAGCCAAGATGTATAGACCCTCATTCTCATGTGCTTACATATTTGTATTTTACCAAGGTACTGCTTTGGTTAGTATTGTGCATAATACATGCTAATAAGCAGAATAGAATGTTACAGTCTTTTAAAGGTAATGTAAGCCTGCAATTGGAATGTTGTTTCAAGCTTTATACTACCATTTCATTAGTAGTTTACAAATGCATTTTAAAAGCTTTCCTAGAGAAATCTCTGAGAAGCAATGCATGCTTTTGGTTTACTTCCTCCCCATGAATGTTGCAGGTTTATTGTAGAACAAATTGCTTGTGATCTTTGACGGCTTGTAGCAGGTAATGCAAGTGCATTTATGACAGTCTGTGTTGTGATTTGGGCCTAAACCAACAACAAAGAACCAGCCACGTAGCTGCTCAGTCACATCCTCCCCCTTCTCCCCCCATGCACACTGTGGGATGGGAAAGGCAAAGGCCAACTACTAGAAGCTTGTGAGTCAAGACAAGGAGGGTTTTGCTCAAAAAATACAGTCATGGGCAAAACAGATTGAATTTGGGGAAAAATAATAAAATGTTTTACCACTAATCAAATGCAAACAGGACACGGACAACACAAAGAGCAGTGTGCTTAAATACGTTACCCTACCCCTCCCTTCTTCTCCATAGGATCCCTCCCATAGGAGAGAGTCCTCCACAAACCTCTCCTTCATGAGTCCTTCCCACAAAGTGCAGTTCCTCATGAGCAAGCTGCTCCACCATGGGCTTCCCACAGAGTAATGGGCTGCTCAGGAACAGTCACCTCCCCTGGCACCCCCTGCCTTCAAAGGGTACTCCGCTGTGTTCCTCTTTCTTGGGGTACAGAGGGACAGCCTGCCATCTCACCATGGGCTGCAGGGGAGCTTCTGCTCAGGCACCTCCTTCCCCTTCTTCCTCAACAACATCAGGATCTCCACTCCAGCACTGCTCTGCTCCTCTCCAGCTCAAATCTTCTTTGCTCTCTCTGCTTTCAGGTCTTGTATCAGTTCTTTCATATGTTAATCACAGGTAGTGGCTTGGCCCTTGGCCACCTGAACTGGAGGAGATTTTAGTAGCTTCTTAGAGGAGCTAATCCTGGAGCCTCTCCCCTGCTACAGAAACCATGGCAGAACCAAACCAGCACACTAAAGAAACTGATTGAATGACTGAAGCAATAAATCTCATTTTGATCTCTGTAAGAAGGAAAACATTAACTCTTTTTCCTCCACTTCTTCATCTATCAATGAGAATTTTAAATGCAATTATTTTTAAGGCAGTTAAAATTAGAAAAGGAAACATTAAAATTAGAAAAGGGGGTGACAGATTACAATGACATCAGAATCAGAAAAATACAGCAAATGTGCTGCTACTGTAATAAGCATTGTGAAAGCTACCATGTAGTGGATATTTTTAATTGTTCTAGTTTTTCTGTATCTTCTGAGACTAACCCAGATGAGTCTATTAGGTAATTTGCTAGTAGTATCTGGAAAATAATCCAAACAATCTTTTATCTTAGCTAGTCATAATTTGTTGCTAATGTTTGAACAACTCATTTTCCTCTGCATATATGGTAATATATGGTCTACCTTTGCAAGGGGATGCTGGAAGAAAAGCCAATACCAGAAATCAGGATATATATTTAGCAAGCTAGTGGCATTAACAAGCAGCTGCAAGATGGCTCAGCTTCAGTGTTTGGAAGAGTTGTATGGTCCCCAGACCAGTTCACTAACACTGGCCTTTAACAGCAGAAACAGAAGCAAAGCAAACACATTCTGAGAGAAGAAATATTGTCATGATGGGTTTAATTACTCTCTTGGTTTCCTGTAAAAGTCCACTGAAGCATTAAAAATGCCCTTCACTGTGGACAGCTTGTTGCATAAAGAGTGCTTGACAGATAATGCAGCTGAAACTACAAATTAATTGCCAGTTTATAAAAATGTCTTGCTGATCCTTCTTAAGCTAAGTAAATCAAACAACATTAGACGTTCCTTTTGCATCACTTCATAGCAAGTTTTAAGGTAAATTTAAATTTTTCTATTCAAATTTACACTTACTCAGATTAAGCCCTGAGAACTAAGGATGGGCAGGGCACAGTACTGTGTGGTCTTTCCTGTCCTCATCATAAAGCATTATGGAAGATCTTTCAGTACTCAGAACTGATACCAGAAAAGCACCTTCCCCTGATTCTTCTCTCAGAAGGTATTTGCTTTGCTTTTTAAACTGCCACATACATGACAAAAAATCTAATGTCATTTACCTCATTACATTTTATATTTAATAAAGATTGAATATATGAATGAAACTTCAAACCTTTGTACATTTTTTTGATTTTTTTTTCCTTCTTTTTAAGGAGGTCTCTTTATTGAGTCTGCATCTAGGGCTAAACTGAAGCAGGCTGCTCTCTCACTCAATAACTCTCACCCAGATGTGGAGGGGAATCAAGAGGAGAGAAGCCACATGGGCTGAAAGATAAACAGATCTAACAAAATGACAAAACTAATACATAAACCAACATGAAATGTGGTAAACTTACACCCAGCCTAGCCCTCACAAGCAGCAGAGGGAACAGCAGACCAAAGAGGAGCACCAGGAAAGACCTCTTCACCTTTAACATACCTTCCTTTTTTATAATGAGCATGTTGAGTGTTGAGTGGTGTTGAGTACCTGTTAGGCAGCCTGGGTCAGCTGCCCTGCTAAAATCTCCCAGTTGACTGAGGGCTATTAATGGCCTGTATTTCGTGGCTGACCTATAAATCTGTCCCAGTGAAACCAGGATAAGGAGCTACATGAAAATTAAAGTCAACAAACTGATTATGATAGGCAGATAGATTTTTTCCAATTATTTTATTTATTTATTTATTTAGCTTGCCAGCATGATATAACCTACCAAATAACTTGGTTTGAAGATGGGTTACTGTGATAAGCAGAGCATTTATGGGTTGAATTGACTGCTCGATATCACTACTGCTACTGAATGTTGCTCCCTTAATAGTAACAGACGTGATTAATCTTCACAATCTGTTACTGGATGTACACAAGGACTACTTTACCGCTTACACAAAAGCTTTTTTAATTCTGAAGAGTTTCTATTCAGGTAAGGTCCAGATAATTATCTGATGAATAGGAATCTCTAAAAAGAGGTAACAAACTTCTTCAAGTCTTACAGCACTGTGAAGCTGTAAATGGAAACACTGCTACTGTCTGTTAAGAGTGAAAAATACGGTGCCTAAGATAATGCAATACATTTTTACATGGCACAGCTTGATACAAAATGAGGAGCAGAGCAGTGTGAGACTTGCTAAAAAAGCTGGTAAGAGAACAATATTCAATGTCAAGCGGGAAAAGCACCATCAAGACAAGTAAGAAAATTACTGCAATAGATCATAGTATGAAGCACTTACTCACATGTACAGCTGTGTTGTTACTCTATTACTAACAATAGGAAAGAAGAAAAAGAGATTCATGGTCCTGTTTTTCATATCTTTGTGTAACTAGTAAAGGTGTGTGTGTACTAGGTAAAGTAGTTCATACCACAGACAGAAGAATTTAAGAATTTCTATCTGACACCATGATTGCTGAAGTGAACAAAAGAATATGACATTATAACCATGAGTATATTTTCTATTTTGTCAATACTACTATTTACCACTTTTTTTTTTTTTTTCCCCCCTCTTTCTCTCATTGAAATCTACAACATATTTGTGGCTTGTGGAATTTAATGGTCATGAGATATTCAGAAAATTAGATTTAAAATACTATATTTAAAAAGTATATTATGTAATGAACAAAAGTTTGAATTTTTAAAAAATGTTCTGACAAACGGCAGATATTTGAAAATATCTATTGAATAATATATTTTTTTTATTACAAACTTGCAAGAATTGTGTTTATAATACACACTCACCAAAGGAGGAAAGCTGGACTCATAGGGCCAACTACAGTTTTTTGAGGAGACTCAATAATAGCACATGTAGTATCTTCATAAGGAAAACCATTAAGCCATGAGGAGAAGGGTAATCATGTAAGTATGTAGATTTTTTGCAAAATCTCAATCAGTCACAAATTAACTTCATCTATATTTAGCTCAATAGGATAAATCCACTGAGCTTACACATGCCTATTTGTACAACAACTGGGAAAAAGACCTGCATTAGGCAGTTTAAAAAAAGGACTATAATTATCCACACATATTTGACCAAGGCAGATGTGAAGTCGTTAAAAGTAATTCTGGGTGATATATATCACACTTAATTACTGCTACAGTAATTAATCTAACAAAACTATATATATATATATGTGGTTTTCTATTAAAATACCTAAAACCAGGAAAGTCTTCCAATTATTTTTTTTAATCCTACTGTACTTCAGATTTGAGGGATTACTTTTCTGGTAATATTAAGGAGATTTAAAATCTAAATTGAGTTTTGAAAAAGGACTTTTAATTATATAAGAAAATATTTTCTTACGATTCAGTACATTCTCAGTTGAGCTAGTTACCATGGGTACTGAAAGTAGTTCAGCTGTGCTGAAAAGAAACAAACAAGTGACCTATTCAAACATTTTCTCACTTCCTTGTGATAAGAATGTATAACACAATAAGTAACTGTGGCTGCTGAAGAGAAGGGTACATGAAGAAAGAAAAAATATATTTTATCTGAATTGCTCATAGAGCTTCTTATGCTGTCAAATATGAGTGATATAATGTGACTGATAAAATTTTGTGTGGTTTTCCAGGGTTTGAGAAAACATTTAGACTTTAAACAAAGATTTAAATTTTTTATGCTTCTTAAGTGCCGAGGTCCATATCCGTGGCAAGCCGGGAAAGAACATGACACACCAATATGATGTAGGTTCAGTCCGAGTTTATTCAGCTGTGTGCAGATTATATAGTCTCAGGACAGTGTGCAGGCTGTCCACGCCGCAAAACAAAGCTCTTAATTGGTTAATATACATTGTTCAAGCATCCCCATTCCCCTTTTGATTGGTCCCTACTTTAAGCCCTTTATCTGACTTCCCGTCCTGTTTGCCTTACTACCCTATTGCTACACATACTGGAGCCTCACTAGTTCCCACAGGAATGACCTTCACTGTTCCTCCAGCTGCCTAAAGTTTCTGCCTAAAGTTTCTCATAATCATTCAACACAGCCAGGGCCCCAACACTTAAGTAAGTTTTTTGCTTTTGGATTATCCTTTACAGAATTTTTGATGAAGTAATTAATTAGATTATCTCCTAATAATGCTTATAAACAGCACATTTACAAAATATGAGAACAAATTGCCTCGTCAGACAGAATTTCAGTTCTAGAGATAAGGCCCAAATCCATGCAATCAGTACAATGTATCTTGATGTCAGTAGAAGTTCAATTTCCTACAGACTAAATGAATGAATTTGAAAGAATTTGTCTCAATGGAATAAACAGTAGCTCTTTGAAGGGAGGAAAATCTAAATAAGTGATCAGAATTAGGTTCATAGACCTACTAATGGCTGATAAAAATGTGTACTGAAAAGGATCTTGGAAATCAGCTTGAGTCTTGAGCAGACTCAGGACTCTAAAGATATCCTGAAGAGGTGTTCATCACATAGTGTGGATACCATCATATACTCTAGTACTTAAAATTGAGTAGACCAGCAAACATACAGGCCCCGGATCGCTAACATGTATGGGCTATTTTATGAGAGAGTAATTTTTTTTTAGTATTTTTATATATAAAGAGAGTATTTATTAGTATTGTTTGTTCCTATTTGAAGCCACGTGGGAGGAGAAGCAAATTGAAGCATTGATGCCAGCATTTCTTCACAAGGAGAGTCACAAACACATCTGGTCTGTTACCTTACAGAATTAATTGAGCAAATATACACAAAGATTTAGTATGATTGAAGAGATAGGGGCTTTAACTTATAAAACTGGCCAATTTTTATTTTATTCCTGCTACAAGACAACATTAACCCGAAGGTCATATGTCACTCTCATGACCTATTAAAATCAATAGAAGCCTTTCCATTGACCACTGTATTTTGGATGGGTCCCCAGTTCAACAGTAGCCTCTTACTCTGCTTTGTTCTGATGTACACAGACTCTTAAATTTTTCTGTGAAGCATCACTTTCTTTAAATAAATTCTGCAATAGTCAAACCACCATTTATAGTAGAACTTAAAGGCACTGGCTGAAATACCTTTTAACACATGTAAGCCCTCCAGATCAAAATAGGCATTTCAGAAGAAACAGTGCTCCAGAAGGAATTTTAACCATTGCACTAGAAATCAGCATAGACAGGGTTAACAACAGTTGATGTTACTAAGTGAAACTTCAGTGCATGACTTTTCACAGCAGTTAGTACATTCAGATGCCCTCAGAGCCCATCTCATTCTTACTCCATTCTCCATTGCACTTTGAACAGTAAGATACCCATAACAGGCAGATAGCCCATGTATTTTAGAGCCACTTTGTCGTAAAAAAGAGCGACACATGACATGGACTTCTGTCAAATCCTTTCTGGAAATATGAACATGTGATGTCCATTGAATCCCATTTTTGTCTCCTATGTCTTCAAAGAAACCTAAACAGGTGGTGAAGCCTGCCTTTTCTTTCTTAGAGGCCATCAACCTTTGCTCATGCTGTGTATTTCTAAGTTTTTTCCTGTTTTGATCTCTGAGAAAGACTTTGTAAGACACTTCCTGCAAGTGAAGTTTAACAAGATTCTCAGGTATGTTCCAACTCTTCTGTTAATACTTGGCTCTGTGATAACTGCCCAAAACTACTGAGCTTCAAATAAGACATCTTGCAGAAATAATACATGCAGAAACTTCCCTACAACTCTGGTTGTACACCTCAGCTCATCATGAATAAATAATAATAACTTCCATTTATAAGACACCTTTTAAGCCCTAAGATCCCCAAGGTTTTATGAACTGTTGACCTGATTCTAGTAATCTGCTTCAATGGATAGAGGATAATTTTCTGCTCCCACAGATGGGTAACTCCTAAATCACGGAAATCACAGGTAAGATTTTTTTGTTGTTGTTTTTTTGTTACAAAGTAGATTAAAATAAATAGTTAGGAAGAAATTTATATTGCCACAATTTCAGAAAATTCAGTTGCAATTTGTTCAGCAAGTTGAGCATTATCACTTGCACTACATTTCAGCTGAAAAATAAAAGTCAATATTCCAATATTTAGACTGAAGTCCAGTAGTTTTCTGAATAAGCATGTGCTTTAAATTTAGTCTTTGAACCTGTTTTTCTGTATTTCCTATGTTTTACAAATACATAATCAATACAGCCTTCAACTGTACTGTACTACTGGATTACTGTTATTACTTCAAAGAGCAACTACATATTCTTGGGACATCTATTCAGATAGCATCAAAGCTAACCCCTTTTTATCCTTAAAGAGTGCAAAACAAGGCTGAAAATTATGCTTGATAGCATTATATTCATTCATGACACATAAAAACAGTAATGGAGGTGAGAGTTTCTAACCAACAAGTGACCCTTTACTCCTTTAGGAAGGAATAGTCTTTCAGAGCCTCATTTGTATTAAAGTCTTTTTTTCTCTCCAGTCAGAAAGTAGATGTCCATGTGGACTTAAAGCAAAATCAGAATTTTGAGATTGTTGTGTGATATTAATCCATTTCCTTCAGATAATATAAACAAGTGTATATTCTATGTCTGTGTTGTACAGTATACCGTAACAATGTAATCTCATAGAGGAATACCAGAGAAAATTCTGAACCAAAGCTGTATTATTTGTCACTGACACTTGCACTGCAATTGAAGAAACAATATTCCTCTGTGAGATAGGAAACACTCAACAGGCATCAATTACTAGCAGAACTAGATTAACTTTTTGCAATTAGTAATTCGACAGTTATATCCCTCTACTGACTTCTGAAACTATCAAACTATAGAATCTTATTTGTTATTCTTATTCTAGAATGTTATTTTTATTTGCTGCAAATATTATTATTTTTTTAAGTGTTGTAGTATTAACCTTGTTAATACTTGTAATGAGCAGTTTGATTTCTGTTGCTTATTACGTCACTTGTGGTTCATTATATTGCTTCTGTTCTAGTGCCTAAACGGAGATACTATGTCATATAGATCATCACAGAAGAATAGTAATTAGCTGATGAAACTTATCTTTCAGTCCCTATTAGATCTGCATTTCCAGACTTTGCAGGTATGTCCTTTGAATTCAGACATTCATGACTGTATTCAAAATGCTGTAACACATCAGCAATATAACTGTCACTTATTCCTTCACCGTGTCACCTTAGCATATGCATATTTCATGTTTACATTAGCACATTGCTTTGTGTTTTGTCTTGATTTGACAAATATTCAGCACAATAAATTACTTTAGTTTTTTAATATCTTTAACTGATTATAGCCTTGATATACTTTCTGATAAATGGCTGTGTTCTAATTTTCAGAAGCAACCATTCTGATAATCAAAGGAACCTTCAGTTTATGCATGCCTCATCTGGTAGTATCATGAAACTGCTTTTAAATTAGTCTGGGAGCTTTAAAATTTGTAGGCATACAAATGCTATTATCTATCTTCATCTTTGAAGTCAGAAATCTTTTTTACTCTGGGTCACTTACTTTGTTTTAAGTTTTTTTCAGATTTCTATATCATCTTATTGGCTTCTGTTCCAAGATAATTCACAGCTGGGAGAAAATATTTTTTAATATGCTTTTCAGAAACATTAATTTATGGCAGCCAGATACAGCTGGTAACCAGTTATAGGATGAGGTGGATGATGAAGAAGTGATAAAGAGGCTACAAAACATTATAGAGTGTTGTGCTCTCTAAAGCCTCTATCTATATCAACCACCTATTTCCAAGATTCAGCATAGATTTTAGGGGACACCCAAACCCATTTTTGAGGTGCAGATGGCAGAGAAGTTCTAAGAAGCAACTACCATAGCAATAAGAAAGATATTGGCTTTTATTTATGAGTAAGTGACCAAATCTTGCCAGTGAATTCTGATCAGAGGTTGGAAGAGTACCTTCTGTAGGTCCGTAAGTTACATTTTTATTAAATGCATCATAGCTAAAACTTACATAAACCATGAAAATCCTAGATGTGGTGAATTCCCAGTTTCTCATAGACAAACTCTTTGTTGGAAAGAAATTCCTATTGGACCCCAAACCCAACATTAATGTGAGGTCAGATGAACACAGGGTTGATTCCCCTGGACATCTGAGAATGTCCTTCCTTCTTTCTCTGATCAAACCCAAATAGATCTCAAAGTGATTTAACAAGTATTCTTATTCCCATGTTTTTCTGAAAGCAATAGAGTCACTGAGGCTTAAAAATGCTGAAGTGACTTGCAAGAAGTTCAAAGAGCTTATGACCTTGTTAGTCTGTCATAGAGTAAGAAGACAAGGGCTAAGGTGAGAAAGGGAGAAAATAATCTTCCGGCATACTCACTGTTAATCAAAAACATGATTCATGTTTCCTTAAATAAATGTGTCAGTGATAACACCAGAAAATTGTGAGCAGGCAGGTTGCCATGTGATACTGCAACAGCTAGCATACTTTCCCTGCCTAGTTTTGACAAGGTAGTCAAAGGACTCCTTGAGATGTGGGTAAGAAGATGTCAGCTCTACTTCCTTTCCTTCCTCAGATATATTTCTGTGAGACTGAACTTAGATATTTTATGCTTAAAAGTCTTGCAAACTTTCAGATACAGGATTGCAGATGGTGATCTATGTAGGACCATTGAAGTCATGTGTTTGAAATTATCACCTGTTTTTGTTCAACTGCACTTTTGCAATAATTTCTTGTGAAGCTTGCTAAACTATGCTCAGAGAATTACATTTCTAAGACATAAATTCTCATAAGAGAATTCATAAGAAGCAACTCTCAAAAATTAATAATGGAAATACTGAATAGTGGAAATATAGTTAGAGCTGCAGTTACTCACAGGGGACTTAAAATCTCAGATTAGTAAAATTATCAAACCAGAATCTTCTGGACTATCCACCCAAAATACTTATGTCTAAATGACTCATAAAGCAGCTTCTGAACCACCCCAGTCCATACTAGTTTATTAAAATAAACTACAGTTGGCACCATTTTGCCGTGATTCAATAATCTGTGAACGGTTGAGTCAAGAACTACTTCATAGGCCATTCAGATACCTCCTTGTGTGGACCACAGCCTCCAGAAAAAAAAAAAAAGTAAAAAAAAAAGAAAAAAAAAGTAAAAAAAAAAGTAGCTTGGGCTTGTAATTGCTTTTACTGTCTCACCTGAGTTCAAAACCCGACATATTTTTGAGATATTCTCATTGCAACTCTTCTTGCAGCCCAGCCAAAACTCACTTCTTAACATATGGTAGTAATTCATATAGATTTGAGTCCTTGTTTAGTATGCTGGCCATGTCTGCAGTTCTTAGCTTTTGCATCAGTGAATTATATTGGCAGCCTATGTATTTAACTTGGTTGAGAATTTTGAACTTCATAAACACTACTGTTATTCAATGTTGATATACTTCCTACCTTTAGAGTGTTATAAGAGATGGTATTAAAATTAAACCTGGAGCCAAGAAGCTGGTTGAATTAAAAGTTTCAAAGAGGGCTTTAATACCACATATGAGAGGAGTGCAATACTCAAAACAGAGTGATTCTTGTTGAAGAAGAAATTATCAAATCGTTGTACCAGATACTTTTTCACTTTCTGTCTTAACATTTGAAAAACATCTTCAGAGGCATTTTGAATTTAAAGAGTGCTTATCTGTAGAAGTATGTATTTAGGCATTTCTTTCCCTTTTCTGAGCATTTCACAGCAGATGCTACAGAATAACTTATTGTGAGAGTTCTCACACATCTTATTTTTAAAAATGACAAGCTATGCTTGAAGATAAGATATCTAAGATGCAGATAATCAGTCCTAGAACTCTCAAAAGGACTTAACAAGAATAATACTTGTGATAATTGTATTTTTTGCTGCCTACATAAAAGATCAATTTGAATTCAGAGTGAAGTAGTCAAGTTTCTGTCCTTTTGGGTAAATTTTAATTTTGTGAAAGACAAAAGGACTTCACCTTTATGTAAAATATAATAGGCAACTGCAGTTAGCTCTAACAGAATTCAAAATTAGTGTCTTGTTTTTAAATTAAGTTGTAACTCTTTTTACATCATCCACTCTCAGTGTTTAACCTCAGTAGGTAAGAACTTCAATTCAGGGGAAGTCTGACATGTTCTGGAGATCTGACTTTGACTCTGGTTCTGCTTTTTTCCATTGCTTATGGTTTATAAAATGTGGATTTTCCTTGTTCTGTTTTTATTTTTGAAAACAAAGAAATAAACTGTATATTTCTAGCCACCCATCAACCAGAAGTAAGTGTTTTCTTAAAGTCTGGAAGAAACTGAGTTATGTTAATTTGAAAAATTATATTGTCTATTAACAATTATGTCTTTTGAAGAACTACAATTTCTGTCTTAAGAAACTTTCTAGGAAGTTTAAATGTCAGTGACATTGACAGAACAGAGACTTATTTTTTTCTTTCAATATATAAGGTATCTAATTCAAAGTGTGGACTCTTGAGAAATTTTCAGGTTTGCCACATTAGTGAATAATTGAATGGAACAAAATTAAAACCATGGTGCATCACTGCATGATGATACATCACAAGATATGGTGTATTATCCTGACAACTGAAATACAGTTTTAACTATATTTGAGAATGCCTTCATAATATAGTAATAAATAATTTATAATGTATTTTATGAAAATAACAGAGCTTTATAAATTCTGCACTGCACACAATAAAACACTTTAGCACTGATGCTATGAAACCTTTGCCAAGAAGCAGGGAACATAGAGGCACTTCAGGTGTAAAGCATAAAGCTTGAAGATTATTAAAATGCAGCCTTTCTATGTAGTATTTGAAGAAATAGCACTGTGAAGTTCAGTAGCAGAGTCAGAACACATTTTTAGCCTTCCTAAATCACGGTTGTTTAAATGAAGAGTAGAATTCTTCCAGCTTATAAAGGTACAAGATTTTTTAACTTCAACTGTCTTTCATATTTTCTACATGCAGACTGAAAATGTGTCAATTGCTCCTGCAACTCCAGACATATTAATGACTGTAAATAGTTGCTATTATATACATGTAATCAGGAACATGTAATGTACAGACTTGCCAGAGGAGCTTTAAATTAAGGACCTTAAGCAAAATAATCACTTGACATAGATTTATTCTTAGTTGCATGAGATTTGCTTGTATTTTCCAGATATTTTCATAATAAAGATGAAAACCTGGAGGCTAGAAAAATACTAGTACTCTGTAGTCTCTCTTACATGCTACCTCTGGTTATTTTTCCAGAGTTGGATTTTATAAATATCAGGAATATGTCCAAGTTATTCTTACTGACTTCTTAATTTCCTTTGTCTAAGTGACCAGTGTTTTTTTTTACCAAGCACAAATGAAGTAATGAAAATACCTAACTTCTGCAGTTGCTGCAATTGCAATTAGAGCAGACAGACTGCTAGGGAGATTTAAATAGGCTTTAGAAAACACAATTTTTATGGAAATAAAATATTGATGTGACTGATTTTTCAAGACAAAATAAAATTGATTAAAAAATTAAGCATTTTAATATTTTTTTAATTTTAGACAGAAGAAAAACTTTCTCTATGACAAGAACTTGAAAGAATGCTTTTTACTAGGCATGTTATGTTTTTTTTGTAGTAACAAATAAATGTTTAAGATTTTGTGTAATATTTGGATCTAGCTCTCAATTTTTTTTTTCAGAATTATATATTGAGAATGTGTATGAACAATATAGAAAGACAACAGTAAAATAAACACTACATTATTTATAGAAAAAGTAATTTTAGAAAATATGCAAAACACTGTCAGCATCCTTTTTAGAAAATCCAGACTGATCTAAAAGATCTGAGCATCTAAATTTATTAACAAAGGTCTTCTCCGTATGTCTTTCTCAATCTCCTGTATTTCAAAACCTTTATTTGGAGCTTGTCTATATTCCTCAAAATTGTTAATTTGGGTGGTGTAGGAGAGTAGAATTTAATCTTAACAGTTTTCAAATGCATCTGTTATTGTGATTAAAGATTACAATAACTTTTTTGGACATACACAAAACCGTGAATACAGTCCTCCTGTAAAAATAACTTATGTTTGGATAGTAAGAGAGCTGAGCCTTTGGTTTTTTTCTTTTATTTCTAGGGATGTTTATGTTGATTTAAAAAATACTGTAGTCACCATCTTTGCTTCATTATCATTCAGTTCAAGCAGCTTTTAATATCAGAGACTTCCAGATCACAAGTGCATAGGCAGCCCTAGTATATTATATTTCATTTAATCTATTTTAGTCTATTTCAGAAAGTTATTATATTGAATTTTCTGTAGCAAGCTGTTGGTATAATGTACTGCAGCTGATACCACTCATGCAGAGAGGCTTACATTGAACATATCCTTCATATTTTTTTCCTTCATTTTTTCTGCTGTGTTGAGTTGGTCAAAACAGGAGTTTATAGAACAAATTAAATCAACTTCACACGTAGAGGAAATTACAAAACAACATAACAATTTATTTCTGGGTTTCCATTTAGCAGAAATAAAATTGTGTAGTTTGCATTATTAATATTTTAAGTATACAGGGAAGCCCAGATCTGTGAAGGATTCCATCTGGTTTTCTGTATAGAATTTTTCTTTTTATGTTTCTTTGTAGAAGTAAGCAAATTAAATAATCAATAATGTGCTAAGTTTCTTTCCTTCTTTAAGAACGGTCAAAAAAAGCTTAAAAAAATATTCAGATCATGACCGTATTTCAACTACTTCCTAGATTATTCCTAAAGTTTAAATGTCACACTGATTTTTCAGAAAACAAAGAATTGTCCTGTTTTACTCAGTGAATAAGATGATTTATCAACCTAAATAAGTCCTAAGAAAAACTATATATAATGGTATACAGATAAAGGACCTCTCCGTATATCATCCCGATGTGAAAAATAAGAACTATGGGATAGGATCAAGAAGAAAGAGTAACCTTAATAGCTATGTGTGCAAGGATTTAATATGCTACCAGAAAGGAAGGGCTTCTATAAATTATTAATTTTTCCTCTCTGGGCACACTTCATCACCATTGTGCATTTAAAACCAGCATCACTCCTCCATTGAGCAACAGGAGCCTGAGCTGTAATTTCCTCTCTTGAAATGTGTGTATTCTTTCAGTTGGAAAAGAAAGATGTAAAAACTAGCAGAAAAAAAAAAAAACAATTCTAGAGAAAAAAAAAAAAAAAAGAAGTCATATTTGTACCAGCTGGTCCCCTCTGCATATTTGTATTTCAGTCTAATCTTAAATCACTAAAATAAGAAGAATTAGTATGATATATCCTCCACTGAATTTCCCCACTGTTTCAGTTAAGGAGAGAAACTACACAGAAGAATTTTCTCCTAGACCTCTAGATGAAATCACAAAGACTGATAGCCCACAGCATTTATTTATTTATTTATTACCTACTTGTTTGACTAGTAACTGTGTTCCTCTCTTTCTCAATTAAACAAATGACCCTCCCGATGATATTCTAAGTTTCTGCTGAAGACCCAACATCACCTGGTAATCAAAAGCCAAGGATGCAAAAGCCACTAGTCAACAACAAAAGACATTACAGAAAAGTTTCAGGTATATGCTGCAAAGTTGTCGCTGTAACTTTTAAATTCTGTATCTAAAAATCTAATTCATATGTGTAACTTTCAATTTTTTTGTAATTAAATGTGATAACTGCAGTGATATCTTCATACCTGGCTGGCTGAAACAGGCCAGAGAAGTAGGTGTATACCAGAAGGTGTACTCAGCTTGCTCTTCGCTATGTCTATTCACTCTCCCCAGCTTCCTTAGCATTCCAAAGTGAGTGACTTATTTTTCATTCTGCTGACACTAATGAGAATATTTCTTTGATTTCTTTGGAGGAAGGGCTGCACTACTACTGAGCGAACAATTTGGATTATTCCTCTAATAATACAGATATATTTAAGAATTAACTTAGATACTATATAGTAATATAGATATACTATTTATAGCATAGATATATCTAAGAAGTAATGCAGAAGATCAAAGTTGCTCTAAGGTGGACCATAATGGCAGTATCAGAGAAAGGCTTGTTGTTTTAGAATCAGAACAGCAGAAAAAATGTAAGGAGAAAAACATGACAGCAGCAACTGATCTGGTCACAAGTTGACCAATGCTTTGAATTGTAATGTAAATGTGTTTAAACTCATTCACTCATTGCTATGCTGGTCCTTTATGTTCTACTAGAAAAGACTCAGACAACCTTGTGTTCTTCCCTAAACATGCGATCAGTGTTGTGTTTTTTTTTTCTGGAAGACCTCAGATGGAAGGCCTAACAGCTTGTGAGGTCCATCTTCTCACTCCCCACATTAAGATAAACAAATGCCTTTCAAGCCAGCAAAGCAAGAGTGCCGTCTTTTATCTGATTTAGCCAAGGACAGACTGGAACAGGCCCCTTGCTCTACCAGGTAAGTCCACAGCAAGAAAAGAGCATAAGAGTTACGATAACTGGCAGAAGAATGGACACTAGGTAAAAGATGCCTCTGACAGAGTCCGTACCTGGCCATGCTAACTGGCTGATTTGAACAGTGGCACTTTACTTGAACAGTGATTTCAGATCTGTAAAAGAGAGCAAGTTCTGCAGGCCTGCTGCTCTCTACCTGCCCGGGAGGAAACCCTGCTGCAGTGCCAAAAGCCGCCTGCCGGGAGAAGCCAAAGGGAGGGCCCCTGTACCCACTCCATGGGGAGCCAGCCCCCTCCCAAGGGATCATTGCCCACCGGGGCCTGCCCGAGCCTAACACCGGAGCCAAACCCGACCGGAGCCCACACCTGCTGCTCTGCCCATGATTGGAACCTGCCGCAACTCACCAAAGAGTCTGCCTGCCTGCCTAGTGCTGGGGAATCCCTGTAACTGGGAAGCTGGCCCCCTATGGACCTCCTGCCGAGCCCTGCCAGATGCATCCCAGGAACCACACGCTATGGAAGGGTGAACACAAACACACACACTTAACTTTCCTGCTGGCCTCAACTCCTACCCTTTTACTTCATTGATTCTACACCTCTCCTTCGGAGTGTACATTTAATAAGACCATAGTAGCTTTGAATTATTTTCCTGATATATACCTAGTCTACCTTGGTCCCTTAGTTTGTCTTAACCCTTAATAAACCGGTTAATTCATAAACTAAACATTATTCTCAGTAGCAATTTGTGAGCGTGGTGAGGGAGTACTCTAATCTACCTTCTAAGATACGGTCCCGCAGCTGCCGTTCCTCTGTGAGAGGCAGCGCCACGTGTGACCCTCGGTCTTATTCACAAACCTCTCCACATTGCAGGGGGGAAGTTGCAGAAGCACCTGACAGGCAGGAGCATCACCTTGCCACACACCTGTTAATTTGTAGCTAAAGGCTTTATAACTGACAGGAGTTTAATTAATACTCTAGGTATTCCTAGTATGTAATAATAATAGTGTAATACTGACTGAAGGAAATGTGACATATCATAGGTGTCTAGAGATTGAATACAGCTGAAAAATACATAATTTATAACATCATTGTGTGCCTGCCACATGTGGCAAAGCTTACGAGGAAAGCAGCTGTAAATACATTGTGTAGCTGACAGTTCTCCAAGTAACCTGTAACTCTTAAGTTACTGGTCAGGGGCCAGTGCAGGAAACTGGGCTCTGTTCTCTGTGTCTTACATTATTATTATCACTTCTCACTCTTGTCTCCCTTTTTATTTAGATTAGAAGCTTTTAAATAAATAACTGGCCATAATTTTTATGTATTGGGAGTACACTATAGTCTTTTGATCCTCTCTGGGGTTCTTTGACTGTCACATAAATAATAAATAACAATCTTTTCACAAAGTAGTTTCTTATTTGTGTGTGTGTGTTTAAAGACATGAAATACATCTGTTTTTTGATATTTGAGAGCATGAAAAGTGCCATGAGTTTATTGTACCATTCCTTCTCTTTACAATAGTTACATTTCTCTGCCTCAGGAGAATAAATAATGCAATATAGCCAAAAGAGCAAGTGCTGAGTACAGTAATTAAAAAAAAAAAAAAGTTTACACAATGACCCATAGGGTTGTCTCAGACAGAGCACAGTGTTCTTTTTTGTGTCCATTTTCATGTGTATTTTAAAATTTTTTTAAGCATATGGTTAGATCTCAACTTTTGGGAACCCAAGTAATTTTCCAAACTGTCCATAGTACATGTAATTTTCAGAGGTAAAAATGCTGGGTGCTTTTCTTCTGCAATTCACATTGTAAACAGCAAAAATTTTAAATCTCTGCATTTCCTTCCCCCTTGCCTTTTTTTTCCCAGTCCTTTGCTGCTCACTGTCACTTCCAGCAAAAAAGTAAAATCCAAGGTAGGAAATTAAATGTTCAGGAATCTCTAGGTATCATATTTATACCATGCTGTCTTCCTAATAGCCTGGACACTATAAATCACTGCCCAAAATATAATTAGGTCTTCCTCTAATGGTAGATGGGAGATGAAGATTCGGCTTAATTTAGCTGTGCAGTAAAGATCCTGATCTGCAAATGTACAGATTTTAAACTGTGGCAGTACAGTATTTTGACTCTTCCATCAATGCTGCTAAATTTTGGGGTTTTTTTAAATTATTCTATCACATTCTAAAGGAAATTTAGTGACAAAAAATTTCTTCATTGTTTTTCCTATGGTACTTAATATATATTGAATACTAAGTTCACTTCATCTTTTGAAATGTCCCATTATGAACTGGCTTCATTCACACTCAACATGACAGTTAATATCTGCAGTAAAACATTTGGCTTCTTGCTGCAATTTACTGTATGTTGGTAAAAAGTAAAGTTTGAAGTTATAATAATAAAATCATAGAATCATAGAATTGTCACTGTTGGAAGGCACCTTAAAGATCATATAGTTTCAACTCCCTGCGTGGGCAGGGACACCTCCCACTAGAACAGGTCTCTCAGACCCCCATCCAACCTGCCCTTAAACACTTCTGGGAACAGGGATTTCACAACTTTCCTGGACAGTCTGTTTCAGGGTCTCATTACGCTCAGAGTGAAGACTTTCTTCCTAATGTCTAATCTAAACTTACCCTCTCCCAGTTTTGATGCATTACCCCTTGCTCTCTTGCTACATGCCCTAGTAAAAGGTCCCTCCACAGCTTTCTTGTATGACCTTTTCAGGTACTGACAGTCTGCTATAAGGTCTCCCCAGAGCCTTCTCTTCTCTAGGCTGAACAACTCCAATTCTTTTAGCCTGCCTTTATCGCAGAAGTGCACCAGCTCTTTGATCATCTTTGTGGCTCCTATGTGTCAATAGAGGGCCTCATCCATGCTGTCATCCTGGTCAGGTGGCCTGTAGCAGACCCCCACTATGGTTATCTCCTGCCTCTAGCTTCCCTCTAATCCTGACCCATTAGGTCTCAGTTGACTCCTCCTCCATCCCCTGGTGGAGCTCCATGGATTCCCACTGGTCGTTGATGTAGTACTCAACCATACCTACACTCCAGTCATAGGAGTTATTCCACCATGTCTCACTGATACACCAATAACATCATAGTCCTGAAGGTATGCACACATCTGCAGTGCCTCTTGTTTATTCCCCAAGGATTATTTAGGGAGAAAAACTGTCCAAGACCACTCCTTTAGTGCTGCTTTCACTGTTTCTACAATCTTGTTATAAACCATTTGCCTAAAACAGACCACTAGAAATGAAGTACTCCCTTAAAAAAATTAAATAAAAAGATGTTGGATGGTTACACATTGTGTAATATTTACCAAATATAAGCATAGGCCTATAGAAGAAAAGGTGATAAATTTCTGTGAGTATTTGAGCTGTGCAGCTGCCATGGCATTCTTTATGTAATGCTTTACAGAATGAAAATAGCAGTAAAAGGAGAAGAAAATGTATGAAGAATGGAAAAAATGTACTCTGAATTCCAGAAGGGAGGACTTTTAATAGAAGAACATCTCTTATTCATGAAAACTGCTAAAGAATGAATGTTGTCTATAAGAAAGTTGTGAAAACTTCATTGACTGTGATACTAAGGAACAGAAAAAAACCTTTAATGAAGTGTTCTAATGAACTCTGTGAAAGCAATATTGATGTCATTTTTAATATTTATATATATGTTTAGATATTTATATTTTTATATTTATAAACTTCAAGCTTCTAAGAGAGTAAAAATTAAGTAAAAATTGTTTTACACAATTGAAGCAGACTCTCTATTTTTAATTCTTTTCTGTAGATTGTAAAAAAAAAAAAAAATAATATTCTGGACTTTAAATGAGAATGAAACAAATATTCATTATTTTAACTCTGTTTATATCATTAACCTCGAAGACAACAGGAAGATAAAAGGAAAGATAGCTTAAAAAATCAGCTTATCTCAGGTACAATAATGCTCTAACTTTTGAGAGAATTAGTTGGCCATAAAAACACTCATTGCATTGAATTACTTGTACTATGTTGGAATAAAAGTTATGTGGGAGTTACTAGGGCTCTTCTGAAAAGCTGAAAAACAAATATTGAAATATCAGCAGCTGAAAGTCTATATGCATTTTGTGAGCTTGAGCCTGCACTGGCATAACACAGATGATCAGTGACTATTTAGTTCAGAATTCTGTGTACAGCTGTGGGAATATGCCTTGAAGGTGACTTTTGGATCAGTGAGGTCTTTTGTTTTCCTAGCCTATGTTTCTTTAGTCATGCTTAATACATTTTTGGAGCAGTAATCAATTTGTTAGAAATTGCAAGGAATTTAAACCTTAGGAAAAAAAAAATCTCTGGGCCTTCCTCATTTTCATTCTCTCCATTATACTCTTTGCAAATCACTGATGGTATTTCTGGCTTCTAACTATGCAGAAGCCTAACCCAGTAAGAAAGGAGCAGTCTACCCTGCCTGCAATAATTTTGGCTGTTTACTGCAGTCTGTCACTACTACAGTCACTAGTCTGCAGTTTCCAACAATTATCACTCTTCCTCAAAAATTCATAGCTTCATTGGGCAGTTGCAGAGACAGGGTTCTCATGCTGACAGAGGTTATCTCACATCAGTTTCATTAACTTATACTTTAACACAGAAAATAATATGCTTTTTTTTTTTTTTTTTTTTTGAGGATTGGAGTTCTTTCATGTGCCTCAAATACTTTTTTTCAATATGCTTATATCTGTGTTTATCAGAAAAAAGAGTGACGTTGTGTAAATATTTGAGTACATAAAGCAGCCAATAAGTTCTACCCACTACCATTGCAAAAGACTTAGCAAACATGGAACAACAGATTTTGCCTTTGCATTTATTGCAGGAATGTTAAATATTGTACTGATTGCTGCTTCTATGGAAGTTCATGCTGAAATTTGTATTTACTTCACTGGGAGCAGGATCAGTTTCATTGGGTAATACTATAAACCTTGCATTAGGTTGCTAACATGCTACAGTAATAGATTAGCGAGGATTTATCTTAAATGATAGAGGCCAAATAAAGAATTGTGAACATATACGAGTAACACATTTTTCCTTGAATATTTGCATTTTAGTCTAGTACAATAATGGATCAAACTGAGCTATGACTTTAGATGCTTCATGATTTGTACAGCTCTACTTCCTTTTTACATGTGAGAATATTAAATGCTTTTCAACTTTGTTTCTAAATGTAGAAGTGCCATGATGCAGTGACATTTGACATTAAAGGATTATTAATGTCCTTTAATTTTCTGGTATCTAAAAATCAGAAAGATTGAAAACCCTCACTTACAATGTGAAAATTGTTATTTTTGCATAAAAGGACAAGTGGAATTCGAGCATGGACACTCAGAGGGGTCATGAAATGTCTTTAACTTAAGTCATTTTTTCATGAGTTAATACTAATTTACATAGTTAACTTGAAAATTCACTAAACTTCAAACATTAACCTGCCTGCAACTAGAAGATAACCTTGCAAGATGCAAGAAAGTTAGATCAGATGCAAAAATATTTTTCCATCTGCTTATCTTTGATCTTGTTTTTGGAAGACTCCCATAGTATATCTACAGATTATCAGTGGTGTTCTTTACATCTGAAAAAAAAAAAATATATAAAATCCAAACCTTTGCACTTTGTGAAGAAAGATAAGCATAACCCCTCACACCTTAGTGATGGTAATGTAGACTATTATAAATAAAATATCTCTTATTTTGTATGTGAGCAGAGGATAAGCACACAAATTTGAACTGCATAAACTGTTTTTTTTAAAAAAATTAACTTGATCACACAACAGCAAAGAGATGTCACCATCAGGATATTTCTAGAATACTCCTGATACAAGGCAATATTCACTCTGAATAGGGGGGACAAGTGCAGCTGTGCTACAGAAGTCCTCTGTGCTACAGAAGTCCAGGTTGCAAAATGGAAAAAATGAAGCCGTACGTATGTGCTAACCTACTTTGACTACACTTTGCCACTGAACATCCTGAACTCAGTGTGGAATGTTACTTATATATTGTTTTTCTTTAATATGAAATTCTGACATCTGTTTTAAAAGCAAACTATGTAATTATTTTGTGAGCCATAGCTACAATGTCTTAAATATTTACCCCGTTCTAATTGAATGACGCAACTTGTGCTCCTGGTAAAGGGATTGGAAGCAAAGTTGTGTTCTCCTCTATCCCTCCAGTTGCAGGGAATGAGTATGTGTTGCAGGTTGTTTAATAAACAACGGATGTGTGAGCAATCCTGTTTTTACTGAAGAACACCTGGGCCTCAGTGACCAAGGACTTTTCTCATGAGAACCAGTTGATAAAAGTGAAGCAACGAAGTAAACACCTGGATGTGCCAAAGAAGGAGTTGGAGTGGAGAGTTCTGACTGAGCATGTGCATACCTGAGCCTAGGAGCCAGTCATTGTTCAGATCGTGGCAGGCTCTAGTACAACTGACCAATCATAAGTGTAGTTCTGGACATGTACAACTCGGGATGAGGGTATATAAGTGCCTGTCATTTCTAATAAAAGTTGGAGTTTGCTCTATCAATCATATTGATTGTCTTGCATTCTTCCCTCGCTGGATGCCTCTGCACCGTCAAGTAGGTAAGCAAGAAGATCCACCAGATCAATTCCTGGCTCCAAACCTGGTGCTACCAGCAGTACTTTGGGTTTTTTGACCATTATTTGATTTACAACACACTGAGTCTGCTGGCAACAGATGGGAAAACCCTGTCTCATGGCAGGAAAGGGTATTAGGGCAAGAGTTAGCAGGGCTCATAGAGCTTTAAACTAGACTTGAAGGGGATAAAATCAGACCCACCAGAGATGAGTGTAGGGGTGAAGTGCCAAGGATGGGGGTGAAATCATACCCCAGCTCAAGTGCATCTACTCTAATGCATGGAGCATGGGCAGAAAAGAGCTGGGAGCCATTGTGCAACAGGATAGCTATGATGTATGGAAACATGGTGGGATGACTGTCATGACTGGAATGCTGCAATTAATAGATGTAAGCTCTTCAGAAGGGATAGGCAAGGTAGGAGAGGCAGTGGCATGGCTTTATATTTTAGGGAGTGTTTCAATTGCGTGGAGCCTGATTATGGTGATAATAAAATTGAGTGTTTATGGGTAAAGATGAAGGAGAAGGCAAATAAGAAGGCAAATAAAGAAGGCATATAAGTGCTGGGAGTCTGTTATAGACCACCCAACCAGGACAAGGAGGCAGATGAAGTGTTCTACAAGTGACTGGTTCAATTCTACCTATCACCAGCCCTTTTTCTGGTGGGTGTCTTCAACCTACTGTACATCTGCTGGAAATATAACACAGCAGAGAAGAACAATCTAGGAGGTTTCTTGAGTGTATGGAAGATAGCTTCCTGACACAACTGGTAAATGAGTCTATAAGGGGAGGCACCTTGCTAGGCCCCCTGTTCACAAACAGAGGAGGACTAGTGGGAGATGAGGTAGTCAGAGGCCATCCTGGGATTAGTGATCATGAAATGCTCAGTTCTCAGTTCTTAATGATGTAAGGAGGGGGGATTAGCAAAATCTCCACCTTGGACGTCTGGAGGGTGGACCTTAGCCTATTCAGGACACTGGTTGAGACAGTCTCTTGGGACACAGTCCTGAAGGGCAAAGGGGTCCAGGAAGGCTTAGACACTCTTCAAGAAGGAAATCTTAACGGTCCAGGAGCAGGCTATCCCCATGTGTCATAAGATGAAAGGACAGGGAAGATGACTAGTGTGGCTGAATAGGGAGCTTATGCTGGGAATAAGGGAAAAAAGGAGGATTTACCACCTTTGGAAGAAGGGGCAGGCAACTTGAGGAGAACAGGGATCTTGTTAGGTCATACAGAATAAAATTAGGAAGGCAAAAGCCCAGCTGGAGATCAGCTTGGCCACTAACATAAAGGACAACAACAAAAAAAAAGCTTTTACAAATACATCAACAAAAAAAAAAAAAGATCCAGGGAGTATCTTTTACTGGATGCAGGAGGAACATTGCAACCAGGGATGAGGAAAATACTGAGATACTTAATGTCACCTTTGTCTCTACCTTTAGTTGTCAGACCAGCTCCCCTCAAGGTGATCAGCCTTCTGAGGTGGAAGATAAGGCTAGAGGGCAGAACACACCCAGAGTCCGGGTGGAAGCAGTTAACAATTTGGCAAGCCTCTCTCCATCATCCTCGTCAACAGGGGAGGTTCCACATGATTGGAGGCTGGCTAATGTGACGCCCATCTACAAGAAGGACCAGAAGGAGGATCTGGGGAACAGGTCCTGTTCCCCAGCCTGACCTCAGTACCATAAAAGATCAAGGAGAGGCTCATCTTGAGTGAGCTCACATGGCAAGTGCAGGGCAACCAGGGGATCAGGGCCAGCCAGCATAGATTTATGAAAGGGAGGTCTTTCTTGACCAACCTGATCTCTTTCTGTGGCCATGTGACTGACGAATTGGATGAGGGGAAAGCTGTGAATGTTGTCTACCTAGACTTCGGTAAGGCCTTTAGCACCCTATCCCACAGCATTCTCCTAGAGAAGCTGGCAAATCATGGTATAGACAAGCGTATTCTTCATTGGGTAAAAAACTGGCTGGAGGGCTGGGCCCAGAGGGTTGTGGTAAATCTGGTTGGTGGCCAGTCACCAGTGGTGTCCCTCAGGGCTCAGTTTTGAGGCCAGTTTTGTTCAATATCTTTATCAATTATGTGGATGATGGGATTGAGTGTACTCTTCAGTAAGTTTGCAGACAACACAAAATTGGGCAGGAGTGTTGATCTGCTCAACAGCAGGAAGGCTCTGTAGAGGGACCTGGACAGGCTGGATTGATGGCCTGAGTCCAATTGTAGGACAGTCAACAAGGCCAAGTGCTGGGTCCTGCATTTCAGTCACAACTCCATGCAACGCTACAGGCTTGGGGAAGAGTGGCTGAAAAGCTGCCCAGCAGAAAGCTACTGGGGGTGCTGGTTAACACTCAGCTTAACATGAGACAACAGTGTGCCAAAGTGGCCAAGAAGGCCAATAGCATCCTGGCTTGCATCAGCAACAGTGTGGCCAGCAGGAGTAGGGAAGTGTTGGTGCTCCTGTACTCTGCACTGAGGAGGCTGCAAGTTTACTACTGTGCTCAGTTCTGTACCTCTCACTATAAAAAGCACATCAAGGTGCTGGAAATGGCCTGAAGGTGTGGCAGAGGAGGTTTAAATTGGGTATTTGGGTTGGATTTTTGGGGGTTTTTTGCTTTGATTAATGTATTTTGGGATGTTAAAGGTTCTTTTCAACCATGATGATTCTGTGTGATTCTGTGTTACGTTTGGTTTTTTCCACTATTCTGCTACACAACACTGGTTAGATATTTGCAGGATCTAACACATCATGGCTTTTGCCATTTTTCACATTATGCTTTTACAGCTCTTTTCTAAAATGCATTTTTTAGTCTAGATCAACAAAGTAATTGAAATGTCTTTAATCAGTAATATTTTTTTTTAAATAGAAAAAAATAAAAATAATTTTGTGATCTCTCAACCAAAAGTGATTTTGTAGGATCCCTTTATTTCTTTTTCAAAGCTAAATCCAAAATTATTATCGTTTGTGGATCCAACAACTGCTTGGCAAAGAGACCTCTTTCAAAGATGTGACTAGCTTTGTTAGTTGCATTAATTTCTGACCTGGAAAGAAAAGTTTTATTTTTAGGCAATTTCCTTTATCTGCACATGTAAAATTTTCTTCTTCCTGCATCCTACCTATACTTTGTGCAAGTGATAATCGTTTATACTTTCTCCATTGTTTCACCTTACCCAGGATTTATTAATCAGAGAAAGTGATAAACAATCAAATTAGGTCCAGCAGGCTTCTGCTGTCAAAAAATCACCTAGCTGTGATTAATAGAATGCATCTGATTTTGTGGTGCATGGCCTTCCCTCAAAAAATTTTCTATTGTTTAACATGATTCTGTCAGCAAACCTTCTCAGCTGACAATTTTTTTAGAATAGCCATCTGGTTTTGAGGATTATAAATACTTTATCAAATATTTATGACAGGTTTCTCCTAAAAGATTATATCCTTCTCCTTTTCAGGAGATTAATGTCCTAGGGGAAAAGCCAAGTTTACAGTCTTAAAGTAATCTATAAGATTTATCTAATTCACCAGCAAATGACAGCCCATAGCGTCAGTCCATTTTTTACTGTCATAAGTGATGTTAAACTAACATCAAGCCTTTCACAGATGATTTTCTTAACAGACTCAAACATCATGGTAAATGAAAAAGAAGTAGCATTTGAAATGGTTAATTGGAGGTTGCATGCTGTCCAGTATAAACATCTTGTTTTACTATATTTATTTAAGTGTCACAAGCATTAAACATGTCCTTTAAACCAATGTATAACAGAGAGAGCAAAGCATTTCAATTTAATAGAGGTAATTTTCTCCAACTTTGCCCAGTCCTTTCAGCAAAAAACATATTCCCCACAGTATGATGTCTATTTCTCTTCTAATTTATATGCTGGATTTTTATAACTCATAAATTGTTCCTTTGTCACTCTGCTGACAGACAACACATCCTGCACTGAGCTGTAATTCCGTTTTTAAACTGACATTTTGTTACTCTCTAGCATCAGCAAGTTCCAATTGATTTGAGTTGTAAATTGAATGCCCAAATGGTTGTAATATGGTGATGTATTACTAGAGCCAATGGAGGTTTCTCTTTGCAGCAGATATGAGAGCATGCACAAATATACAAGTCCCCAGAGTCCCACTCACTGTGTGAATATTCCTTATTTTTCAAGCAAACCACAGTCTGGAACCAGAGGACATCAGCTGTGAAAATTCTGAAAATGCTCCTGGTTGACAGTTCTCATGTTTATAAACACTGAAACAAAAATTCTCAGGAAATAGCTAGTAAGAAACCTCATAACTTGTTCTGGAAGAGTAGCTGAAACAGAAAACACAAGAAAAACAGAGGTTCTTTAAAAAAAAAAAAAAAAGACTCTGTTCAGTATTAAATGGCCATAAGAAAAGAATTTAATAAGAGTTCTCTAAGAAGTATCAAAAATCTCCCCTGAAGTCACTACTTTTAAATTAATTAATTAATTTACAAATATGGAGTAAAATGTTAAATTAATTTTCACCACTTCTGTTGATTACTTATTTTCTATGATGTGATTCTGTTTTTCAAAAATCAAAATCAATACTTTTAAAATCTTTGGCTTAGTGGAAGCTTGGTGTTTTTGTTTGCTTACCTAAAGTGCTCACAACACCTTGTTTTGGGTCTCAGAGTACCTGGTGTCATCCTCTAAGGCACAAAAATAAATTTTAACAGGACTCACATTTTCTTTACCATCCCAAAGTATCACTTTAGCTGGAAAGAACTGCAGTGTTCCACAGTGTATTTCTCACAACAAATTCCTAACTTAACTCTTATTAGTTCCCTCTAAGAAGCCCCTTTAAGTGTTACCTGGATTGGTGAGAAAAGATGTGCCATTCACAGAAGAGAGGAGGCATTCTTAGTAATGATATGATTTGTGTTAATGAGTACAGAATGATGCTCAAAAAAAATAATTCTGGTTTTAATTTGGCTAGGGATTCAAACTATTTCACACAGGTTTTGTGACTGTAAAACTGCTAATATTTTACTGACATCTTGTTAGTACGGTTCTTTAAGTTTTCCTTTCTGTTCCTACAGAACTTGAATGTATTCCCATGTTGAATGACAATTTGTTCTAACTATTCACAGCAACAGAAGCAGAGAGGACTTTTCATCTAGTAGAGGAAAAGAATTAAGCACATTTTAAAAGACTGCATTCAGTTTGAACCTATAGTATAGATGCAATAGAAATGCTCACTTGTTCTCTATTAGAACAGTTTTCAGGAATGGGGTTCCAAAACATGAAATCTAATTTTCTAGCTGTCATAATTGTCACCAGCAACAATAATGCTGTTCATCCCCTCCCCCAACCCACGCAGGGAAAGGAGAGAGATAAGGAGGACAGAGACTTCCTGTATTAAAAACTAAACTAGACAGCTTTAATTAAATATTAATGATAGAAGAAAATGTGTACAAATATATATAACAATGTGCAGGAATATGCAAAAGTCTATTGCCTCCCCCCACCCTCAGCAACCACCATATCACTTTCTTTAGATGTGAGCAGTTCCAAATGTCCTGGAGCACTCTGACAGAGATAGTGGCACAGCACACAGCAGCTGAAGGTAGAGTTATGAGAGTCAGGAATACACCAGCCTAGGGATCAATGGTGATGGATGAATGGAGTCCTCCCTCCTTCCCTCCAGCAGCACAGGGGGACAGTGGATGGGGTTTAGAGTCAGTTCACAGGCTGGTGATTGCTGCCACTCCTTCCTCCTCAAGAAGAAGGATTCATTACAATCCTTCCCCGTTACCCCACTTTTCCATGCCACTTATATAGTGAATGGTAAGGGCTACTGGGAAATCAATCCTCTGGGAGTTCTAGATAAGATGTGGATATTTTAAGTTGCTTCACTGACCAGTTTTCAACACCTTTTTAATCTGTGGCTACTAGTAATATTGTGATCATATTTTATACATGCAGCAATTTCTAGAAAATAAAATAATGTTTCAGTAATTTTTGTGTACAAATTGACAGCATTCTTTTAAATTAGAGCTCATATTAATCAGTTTCTGCTGGCGTGCAGGCAAAGACAGTTATTTCTCATTCACTTGGCATATGAAGGTTTAATGAGAGATTGTCTGCTTGAATAAGTGTTGCCAAAAAAGTCTTTAAATGTTCCCTAGGAGTCTTTTTTCCTCAAGATGCATTGAACAATATATAATAACTTAGTTACAGATCATACCTTATAGTAAAGAACACTGATTTCTCTTATGTATCTTGTTGTCATTTCAGTGTGAGTAGAGGCAAGTCCTGCCAACCAGCTAACATACCTTTGCTGGAATATAGCAGAAGTTTGTCTCAAAGTTTTCCTTTGCTGTTTTCCAGCTGATCTCTCCTTTGCTTTTTTGGAGGATTGATTCACATATCTGCTATGCCAAGCGCATTTTAAGTTGTCTTCTCTTAAGTTTGGAAGCAGCAGCAATTTGTCCAGTGTTCTTTCACATTTTTATTATTACTTCTATGATAATGTCAGTAATTCCAATAACAGTTTGTACATGTTTCATTAGACTTCTTCTTTCAGTTATCAAACTTCCCACTGTACAATAATACTGAAATTATTATTGCATTAGATAGTTTTATCTCACATTAAAGGATTTATGCTACATTCTCCAGATGTCCAAAGCATGTGGACACTTTTCATATGCATGCATTTGGTTCCTCACCTTCTAGTTCCTTGCAGTTTATAGCAGTATGCAAATATATAAGGGTCATATGGGTTTCAGTGCTGCTCATTGAGCTCTGTTATCTTGGCCTTTTCAGGTAGGAAATATACGCTTCTCATGTGAGTACATGTTTCATGCCTTGTCCTGGGCTGTCAGCAACAAAGACCCACCCTCCAAACTCCAACTTAAAACAAATTTTACTTTCTTTGAGTGCATCTGAAGAGTGGAAGCCTGGAAGTATTTTTTACTATCTCTCTGTGAGAGGATACTCAGCACAGTTTTGCTACCTTGAAATTCTCCTACCTTTGTCCATATTTTATAAACTGTTGTGGATTTCACAGTGTATAGGGCCAGAAGCAATCATGCCAACATCCCATTGTATCATTCTTGTATAATACAGGCTTTTGCAGGTCATTCAATTACCATTACATATACAAAATATAGCTCATCTAACTTCATATAGTTTTAATTCAAAGATATCCAGTATTAATATAGTTGCTGTTTGCTACATCCATGTGCTGTGTTTTTTCCTAGTAACATTTAGTATCTAAAGTCTAATTTGCAAGGGCAGTGGATGAAGCATGGATTTTGCTTCCAAATATGTATCTTGAAAGTATTAGGAATACAGAACAGATGGTGCTTAGGAGCATGCTTTAAGCATTGGTCTTGGTAGAGTTAGGTTAATGGTTGGTAAAGTGAGGTTGTGGTTGAACTTGATCTTAAAGTTCTTGTCCAACCAGAGTGATTCTGTGATTCTGTAATATCAAGACTTCCACTATCATAATTACAGGGAACACATCCCAGTTAACTCTGGATTTATCTCAGTGAAACTGCTAGTGTGCTCTTCAGCTAGAAGGCAAACAGGCTGGCAGATGCTTCAGAGGCAGAAGTAAGACAGGCCAGCACCCTTGCATAGGTCCAGGCTCCTCTACTTCTTGCCTGAAATCAAGAAGATGGAAAGAGTAATTATTCCAAGTTCATCTTATCTGTGAGAACTATGAGCTGCACAAAGAGTCAGAAATGCAGATGGAAAAATGCATGATCAAGGCAGCTTTCTTCCAAGGCTGCACTTCACATAGAGTCATAAACATAAAGAGAATCCTATGTCATACTGAGGTTTCTTCAGAAAAAAATGCTTTGAACTGCTTCAGAAATCAGCTAATATCTCCTAAGATCTTCATAGCTATAGCTTCATTTTAGTCAGACAGAGTATTTTAGGCATATTCATAGTGTATGCTACCTGTTTTGCTCATTGAAATTTTCTGGTGTGCTATAATAGCATTAAACTGAATCACTAAAAGAGAAAAAGATCTCCAAGTTCAGCAAATGCATTTGCCTTGACTTGAGAGTGTGTTGTCGCATCAGCAACTTCAACATTTATGAACAAGTGGAGTAAGCATTGTAGACAGCCCAGAGGAGAAGGACTTGGGGGTAGTGGTGGACCAGAAGTTTAACATGAGCCGTCAATGTGCACTTGCAGCCCAGAAAGCCAACCATATCCTGGGCTGCATCAAAAGAAACGTGGTGAAGAGAGGTGATTTTCCCCCTCTACTCTGCTCTGGTGAGACCCCACTTGGCATACTGTGTCCAGTTCTGGAGTCCCCATCATAAGAAGGACATAGAACTCCTCAAGCATGTCTGGAGTAGAGCCACAAAGGTGATCAGAGGGCTAGAGCACCTCCCCTATGAAAATAGGCTGAAGAAGTTGGGGTTATTCAGCCTAGAGAAGAGGATGCTCTGTGGTGACCTTATAGTGACTTTCCAATACCTGAAGGGGGCCTACAAGAAAGCTGGGGTAGGGCTTTTTACAAAGGTGTGTAGTGAGAGGACAAGGGGCAATGGTTTGAAGCTTAAAGAGGGGAGATTCAGGTTGGACAATAGGAAAAGGTTCTTTCCTGTGACAGTGGTGAAATGCTGGAACAGGTTGCCCAGGGAGGTTGTGGAAGGCCCCTCCCTGGAGGTGCGCAAGGCCAGGTTGGATACGTCCTTGAGCAACCTAATCTAGTGGGAAGTGTCCCTGCCCTTACAGGGGGTTTGGAACTAGATGATCTTTAAGGTCCCTTCCAGCCCAAACCATTCTATGATTCTATGATTGTTTGTTGTTGTTTTTGTCACTGGCAGACCACCCCAGCCTCATTCAGATTATTTATATTTTCATGTAAAGACTGCACAGCGTTGCAAGTAAGAAAATGTCAATGATAATTGCACAATAGTTAGGATCAGGTACTGTAAAAATCTCGTGGAAGAAACAGAACCTGCTGCTTGAAAAGCTTAATCTGTGTTGGATGGGGCTACCAGCAGAAAAGCTTTATACAAAGCATTAGGTTCCAAAGACCCTCCTATTACTTGTAACTTGGGAGAATGTAGAGAGAATAAGGTCTCCCCTCAGCCTTCTCTTCTCCAGACTAAAGAACCCCAGCTCCCTCAGACACTCCTCAAAAGACTTGTTCTCCAGACTCTTCACTAGCTTTGTTGCCCTTCTTTGGACACACTCCAGCTCCTTGATGTCTTTCTGGTTGTGGGAGGCCCAAAACTGAACACAGTACTTGAGGTGTGGCCACACCAGTGCTGAGTACAGGTGGAAAATGCCTTCCATAGTCCTGCTGACCACACTGTTCTGTTGGCCTTCTTGGCTACCTGGGCACGCTGCTGGCTTATAATCAGACAACTGTCGACCAGCACTCCCAGGTCCTTTTTTGCTGGGCAGCTTTCCAGTGTCTTTTCCCCAAGCCGGTAGCATTGCATGGGGTTGTTGTGACCCAAGTGCATAGCCAAGACTTAGCCTTGTTGAATTTCGTAAAACTGGCCTTGGTTCATCCATTCAGGCTGTTCAGATTCCATTGTAGAACTTTTATACTCCCACCCACCTTGGTGCACATACCAATACTCTTCAGGTTGGGAAAGAGATAACTGAAGAGAAACATGCTGCTGGAAGTCTGTAACATCCAAAGTGGAGGGAGATTTTTTGTGTCTTCTGATACCAGAAATAGGCTTGTTAAATGGAACATAAGGCTCACAACAAACACAGAAAGTAAATCGTATAAAATCTCCCCTCCTTTTTTTTTTTTTTTTTATCAATCAATGTGATCACTAACATTCCCATTTTTTCCTTTATTTGAACATTGTTTATTATTTCCAAAACTATTTAATCTTTCTCTTCTTCTAAATCTCATTTCTTGTCATTGTGGTCCTCTTTCAAATTTTCCCAATTATTTTTATTCTTAATTCTATTATTTTTGTAAAGAATGTTTTATAATTACATAAGCAGACTCATTTGTTATCCTGATGACTTTCTTATTTAAGATAAGGACAAGAACAAAGAGGACCTTTTATGCAGACATTTCTTCCTCTCAAAAGGTCAGCTGCCTCAACTATAGCTAAAATTGCAGTTATTTCAGTAATTCAATATGCAGAAAACAAGATGACAGGTGTTACAAATACATATATATTTGCAACAGATGACACTGAAAGAGCAGACTACCAAAAGCCTCAGTTCCTTTTTTCCTAAGGAAACTGACTAGATTTTCTAACACTGTGCTGTCTGACAGATATTTAAGGTTGAAAAAGGAAAAAACAATGTTAAGGTGCATTGATGTGCCATGTTCTTCTGTGCTTAGTGCTTTACTTTGAAACTATCTTATATTTCTAGCACAGAGACTTTGCATACCTTTGTATTAGTATGGTCAGACACTTACAAAATTCGGTATTAAGAGAAAGAAAAAAGAAAAAGAAAAAAGGAAAAAGGAAAAAGAAAAAAAGAAGAAAAAAACCCCACGTTCTTGAATTCATATAGTATTCATAAGCTGTATGTTTAAAAACTGAAAAAAAGCTAGCTTCTACCCACAAATACTGGTCTGTAGCTGTAGTTTCAGATGTATTTTTGGATAACATTTGACAGAAGCTACTGCAAATGTCTCTTTCAGTTCTGTTTTTTTCATTTCTGTCTCTGCATGCCTTCTGTTTGAAAGCAAGTAGCTTGAGTCACTTTGGGATCAAGGTAAAATCATTCAAAAGGTTGTGATATGGCAAAAAAATCCTGACCTACTCCTATGCAGACCTAAATGTACATCTGTAGAAATCAGATCCTCTGAGTCCTGAATGTCTATAAATTCCTGCTACCTTTCAATAGAACCCTGCATCTTTCGACATGATGATACAGAGTATTGGCTGCCTCTCATCTATGTATGAAAAAATGCCAAACAACCAAAAGTTTCAGACTGAATATTTGTTTACAGACAATTGCCTATGAGAAATTCTTTTTCACTCAAAACTGAAAAATTATTCTCGACCCTGGCTGAGATGAACTAAATTATTTGGAACTTCAAATTAAAATCCCAAACATTAGACATGTGGAACATCAGTATTTCTAGTGTTTATAAAGAAGATTTATAATCACATCAATGAATATGAGTAATTATAGTTTGGCTTGAATATTCTGTTGTAATGGATTGATCTGGAGATGTTAATGTACCACATTTCTAGGGTTAGTGTGAATGCGTATTTAGTGTGAAAGAGTATTAAGTCAGCAAAACATGACTAAAGTGAACAGCTCTAAGACTGGCTTTGAGAATTTTTAGTAGTTGAGTCAAAGACACTTAAAACAAAGTAGTACTATTATATTTATGACAATGGAAGGTTATTTTAAAAGTTGTATATTTTTTTTTTAATAAGCAGCAAATATATTTAAAGTTTAGGGGAAGAGATGGTGGGATTGGCAATGTTATTCTCTCATTTATTGAATTTGCTGAAATAAGTCAGATAAATATGGCATGCTTTTAAAAAATAAGTTTGATTTCTTAAACTTTATGCCAATTTAAAATTTAATCTTAATTTAAATTAACATTTAAAATGTAATATTTCATCTCAAAAATACCCAGACTTTCAAGTTTCTTAAAAATTAAATACTATCTTCAAAACTGTCACCTGTCAAAAGGTGCAAAACTACCTTTCTGTGTTTGTCACAAGAATTTTACCTTTTAACAGATTTATGGAAAATATAAGTAGATTACAAGAATTGATTAAAAAATTACTTTCTCCCTAGCATAAACTTCTTGGCTTTTTAACTTTACTGTCTGTTATTAGGAGTGGAAAACATTGCGAAAGAAACATAAGAGATGTGACAGTGGCAAAAGTCAACGTTTCCAACTGTTTCAGAGAGTCATGTTCTTCACTTGTCCTGCTTGGATTGGCAGTAACCTGTCCCTGCGCCAGGGCAATGTCAAAACTCCTTAATAACAATATGAAAAAATGTAATTGATCTCTGCAGACTATTGCTTTTATTTCAAGATTTATTACTCGTAAGAAAAATTACGGACAATTATTTAATTCAATGTATTCTCATAGCATTGGCATCTTGTCCACAAATAATAGAATTCTGATCCTTCAAGAGGTTTAGGTTTTAAATATGATTACACATATAGGAGAAGAGCTAACACAATGTTCTAATGAGGTAAAGCCTAATGTTTTACAGAGTTGGTAAAATTTTATGTGTGATGCTTTTGTCTTCATTTCCGATTGGCAGTGTTGCCCACTTTCTTTTGGGCAAGCCCCATCTACTGAAATGATCTCAAGAAAAGAAGTATCTTCTAACTGAGGCCTGTTCAGAAGGACCAAAAAGTTATTTGACTTAAGTCCTTTATCCATCCTCTTTTTTCATTATGACTCCAGGATGCGGCTCAGGACCTGCACTTCGGTAATTGTAGAGCAACATCTTTTTGTTAGTCTCTCCCTTTGGCATGGAAATAACCTACTGGATTTTGGGGCAGTTTCCTTTGTTGTTAGGCATTTCAATCTGCTTTCAAGCCATAAACACAATATTAATCTCTAAAAAAACCCAGATTTTCAAGCATCAAAAGCTTTCTTTGCTGTCTGTATATTGTCAGCCAATGTTCTCTGTACTTTTAGTTTCATTTTATCGGTATAAATTATTTCTTCCTAAATTTAGCTTGTTCATTGAGTCCTGAGATTAAATACAATTTGGTTTTACTTGTCCTTTAAGTCCCTTCTAAGTAGTTGCAGTTGCTGAAATTAACAGCATGTTTCTCAGTCACTGTCTGCCTCTAGGACTGATGACACTCCATGTTTATAGTTACAGCTGGAGACTGGTATGTAGAACCAGGGCCACTGCTTGGTTCTGAAGAAAACATCTAATGCTCTGGAACCAGGAAGGAGTAAGGGGTCACACCTGAGACTCTCCTTTAGGAAGTCACAGACCAGAAAAGTGACCAAATTTAACCAAACAAATCTATCCCATTCCATACACTTCATACTGGATATAAAATTGAGGGATCACAAGGAGCTTGCTTCTCTTTGTCCATGGCTGACAACCTGGGACGACTCTGTCCATTTATCTGCCTTTGATCCCAATCCTCGTGTTCTTGCACCCTTGCCTTCCTGCATCCCAGCTTCTGTCTGCTGCTGATTCCAGGAGTTGAATCCAGGACATTTCAGGGCCTGCCCTGCCACCTCAGTGGCATTATTGTGGGGTGGGGGAGAGTGTGATAGTGCTTTTGTGTATATTTGTATATATTTTGTTACTACTGTCACATTAAAGCTGTGTAGCTTAGTTTCCAACCTGTAAGAATCTGTCTCCCTTATTCCCTTTCTTTTCCCTATAAGGGAAGGGGGGTGGGGGGGGAGGTTTAACAGAGAACATCTGTCATTCATTTAGTTGCTGGCTCAGTGTGAAACCATGACATTATTATACAGACCAACGTTTATTATGCTTAATATGAAAAAAGAAAAAAAAAAATCAAAGCTACTACTGTACAAAGTTTTGATGCTTAGCAATGTATGTGACATAAACAACCAGTATGATGTATGACTACATGCAAAAGAAGCATCACTATACATGAAAAAATCAGTATGGAAACATAAAGTAAATTACCACTAGCAATACAGATTTGCTTTGTTTTGTAGACACAAAATAAGACTTCATTATATGCTTGGGTGCATACATAATCTAGAAGAGATTGAATACTGTGCATTCATAAAAGAAGTAGCAAGAAAACTTTTGTTCCTAGGGCAAGACTCCAGGGTCAGGGATGTAAGCCCATGTTGCCACAATATAGATATCCTGTAAAAGAGAAATCTGAAAGAGAAAGCAGTATGGTAAACATCTATTGTCATTTTTTGTCAGGAACAATCTGTTTTAATTTATAATTGGCATATTTTCAGTTGATTCTTCAAGAAAATGGGATTACTAGCTTTAAGAAACAGTAACAAGCATATTTGGCACCTTCAGTCATTCAAGTGACAATCACATAAGAGTTACATTTCACAAATCCCTTCAGTTCCAAATGATACCAAGGATCAATCAAAACTTTATTCTTCTCAAAGCTATTTAAAGATGTTGTATTTAAATTAACTCTGACATTCATAGGCAAGATCAGTCCACAATGATCAGGTATTCATGTAGAAACTAAATCACCTTGAAATGCATGGAACATATTATCTGCAGAAAAGGTTCCAGGAAAATATTATATTACATTTTGAAAGATAAATAGCTATTTAGGAAATTCTAAAACAATCATGTTTTGTAGATTTTCTCTGTAAGTTCCTCTAAAAATCACACTGTTGTACATAACTGCAACTGTTGATATACATGATAGAATCAGAAAATAAATGTTGAAGAAGTTTATTTTTTGTAGTTGAAATCAGAATTTCACCCTGGGTATCTTTTCCTTACTTAAAGTTTTCATTGATTGTAGTTCATTACTTCCATACGAAAGATGAGCTCCTTGCTGGCTTTCTCTCTCCTCCCTCTTCCTTCTTTTTTACTACTTTCTTACCACTTTCTGTCTCAGGTTCCCATCCCCATTCTTCCATGCCTTTGTATTGAAAAAGAAGATCATGTTAATTGCACAGAATTCAGTTTGATTGGATCATAAGTGGAAAGCAGATGTCAGTCGACTTTTTTTTACTCCTCCTTCAAAAATTACATGGTCTCTGGTGGCTTCTATTGTTCTCTAAATTTCCCAGAATAGATGAAAATAAACATAATTTTGAAGATTTTTAGAAACTCTGTTTTCCATGCTTAGGAAGTGATATGTTGTGGCAGCATGAGTCATACACCATTATATTTCTTCCTAGAAAAAGTGTTCTAAATAATTCATTATAAATCTACATTTTGTTGGTGATTTAGGCAGAGCTTGAGCTGTAGAATATTTACCAATTTGTTTGGTTTTTTGTTTTTTTGTTTTTTTTTTTTAAGGAAAAGCTTATTAATGTTTAAAACTAGCATTCTATTTAGTGCTTTCTGAAAACTTTTAAAGGCCACTTGAGTCAATGGAAGAATGTGGATTTATTTCAGAAAATTGACTCAAGCTTTAAATAAACTATTGAAATAACATTACCATGTTAGGATTATGTGACTCCTTCTGTCTCTGAGACTGTTCCTCAGTGTCTCTAATTAGATAAGGTTACCATGTTGCAGCTGAAATTGAGAAGTGTCCTAGATGGAGCTGTTCTAGATGGATTGAGCAATATTCTCAGCTGATCTAAGAATTTATATAATTACATTAGTTTAACAGAGGAATATAAATTTGCCCTTGAAAGGATATAAAAATCCTACTTACAGGACAGCATTTAAATCAGCCAATCCATTCTACATTTTAATTATTTAATTTTTCATTTGTGATTTCCTTCACTATCTGCACCATCAGAATAGTTCAGTGTTACATTTCCTGAACCAGCAATTTTATTGAGTAATATCTGAAATTTAAAGGAAGAACTAGACAAATAAGTTGTCAGCAGGCTAAGAGCAATACTTTAAGTGACTACAATTTTAGTGCAGTTTCATTTTATCAAAAAAACACACTCATGGCTGGTCATGCCATACTCATGCTTATTCCTGGCTTCCACACTGGCATAATGTCTTGAATAGTAATAATTTTCTTTACAAAAGTGACATTAGCTATATATTGTTTTGTCACGTCTTGAGTAGGGGAAAACCTGACTGTGACAAGAACTTCAGTTAGTACAGAACATTATGAGCTAAGAGAGATATGGACAGGCACATAATTAATTGTTCTCATTTGTGCCTACACACAGACTTCAAACCTGTTACATTTTAGCCTGCAGTTGGTCACTACTGAAAGTCAATGCTTGTTTGTGTCTTCCTGTAGATAACAGTGTTGTTACATCCTATATCAAAATGAATAGGAATATTGATATGCTTGCTCCCTGAAAACCTCCATCACAGGTGACATTCTGAAATTGATACAGTTGAATGTATCTAGTTCCTCTCACACATCCGTTTTCTCCTCTATAATAAGTGCATTTCCAATAAGTGGAATGAATATTAGCAAGAGGAAATGTCTTACATACAGTGAAGTTAATTTCTTGTTTAATTTTTATATAAAGTGTTCAGTATTAAAATAATACAATGTTTTTAATTCTTTTCCATATAGTGTAGTACTCAATTTATGCTTTGTTCATGTCACACCATCTGGCTGATTTCTCTAGTGAGTATAACAGATGACAGTGAGATTGAAGCAGTATTTATTTATTGATGGATGTGATGAGCTGTATACAACAAATCTTTTGCTTTATTAGTCTTGATTTTAAGAGATCTGTACAATCAACTGTTCTGTCAGTACTCTAAATTGCTTTTCTATCATCATCGTTTTCTCTCTGTAATGCTGATGACCAAAGGCCTGTCCATGAGAGACTGTGTTTTCAATGCATATTCAAGTCATGGTTTAAAGGTCTAATTCATCTTCTACTCAAAGTGGAAAAGTCAGGTAAGATACAAGCTTCAGTGTCTGGAAGTTGTGACAAAATATCAGGGTTAGCACTTTGGGGCAGGCTCATTTGTTTTTCTTTTTAAATTTGAAAGGGAGCTATCTGAGCCATTTAAATTGCTAGTGGAAACTAGTCCAAAAACAAAGAAGAATCTCAGTTTTAAGTCATACTGGTTATAAAATGATTATAGATAAGACTTGCTTGAAGCTGATAGAACACATGCATACTTTATGATGCATTGTTCTTAAAGGTCTTTATGACTCATTTTGGTCAGAGAGTGTTTTCCTTATTTTTCTGAAGGCAAGTCAATAGTAGATTAATAATTAAATACAAATGAAACCTCTAAGGCTGTAGCATCTTTTCCAGCACAGCTATGGTATCTTCTCAGAAGCAGGTGCTGGAATTTTCTTCCTCTTTTGCATGTATAACTGTAATGTACATTTTACAGATGAAGGCTAGTGTTATAAATGAAGCAGTCAAAGTTTGTATTTATGAAGTTTTCAAGCTTATTTTGCAGAAGATGCTGAGGTATAAAAATTAACCTCAGGAAAATTCTGAATCCTGAACTTTGAACTTACTGATTTTTCTGTTCTTTAGATTTAGTTGCCTCTGATAGATTCAGACAAAAGAAACCAAAATAATGGACAAAATTAAAGTTAATCTGTAATTACTTTTTTACTATAAGATGACAATGTGATGACTGAACTCTTAACTACTAATAAAAATGATGAGTGTAAGCAATAGAATGTTTCTTCTGTATATGTTTCTTCAATTTAGACTTCAAAACAATTGCTAAAAAATAATCACTGAAGCAACAGGCAGTTGTGAAAGAGCTCCACAATGCTCTTTACCCATGATCTTTATTCCTTTGTTTAGCAAGTCAATTAATTATTATAGACTCCATTGTCTGAGAACATCTTCTCACATTTATTCACTAATCTTTATCTGCTAATTACCTGAATGGCAGCAAAATTAGCTTGAATGTGTGAATCCTACCATGCTTAAATTAACTAAAACAGTGCTGTTACAAGATTGTTCTGAACTGATTATTGCAATTATCTTCCTGAAAGTTACCCCTTAGAAACATACTTACATAGTTTTTCAGCATCAGATGTAAAAATTAAAGTTGTGAGCCTTTTCTTGATGTCCATAGATACCTCAGGCTCATAGAGGGCAAATAAAGGGGAATACATTGTATGAAGTGTTCTGACCTTTTTATTGGTGAAATTGATTTTTTCACGTGTCACTAACAGTCCATTCAAAGGTATATTTTAGGCTTACTAGACCACTTATCCTTTTAGGATGAAAAAATTGAACTTGAAGGTGCAACAGTAGACCACTGAGGAAATAATATGAACTGTTCAATGTTGTGATGTAGTATCACCAAATGTCTCAAAGTAGTGTATTAGAGGACTTCCTCAAGTATGAGCCGGACGTGTCTTAATTTCTTCACACCAGCTATGTATGTACAAAATGGAGCTTATGAACTTTTACTCAGAAATTATATAATTGCACACTGCAACTTGATGTAGAAGTAAGAAGGGCATGGTGCATCACTGCAGGTCACCATTGATCTATCACTTGCTGTTAGCCCTTGTTCAAAATCTAAACATTGTAGAATAAAGGAGAACAAAAAGTTACTAGTGTGAGGGATCAGCAAGGCCTAACCACAATTTTTTCTCAGGTCATACAGCTAGAACATAAATGTATTGTGACTTTTGTGACAGAAGTAAGCAGTCTTTATGATCATACAGCCTGAGATAATAATTGAAGTATCAGTATTGCTTCTCCCTAGGTTATCCTACCCAGGTTGTGACATCTAATTGGCTTAGTTGAAAGGATCCTGACAGACAAAAGGGTGCAGCTGCACCAGGGTACAAAAGAGTATGACTTGCACCAGGAAAGGGAAGGCAGAATCTAGCAACACCTAGGCTCCTCATGAGAGTGAAGGAGCTGAGAAAGCAAGGGGGTTCTGCTCAATTTTTTGTAAGCTGTACATCAGCCTCAGTGATCATTCTAGGATAAAAGTCAATATAAGGACAAAGGAGCACTGTCGGGGCCTTGATTTGTTCTTGAAGTGGATGTTTCTAAACTAAGTGGTGCAGTATGAAAGTGAGAAGGAGCAGAGGAGATTAATGCAAGGGGTGCCCTTCTGCACTGTTAAGCCCCTTCAAGTAGATAGTGGACAAGGCAGATGCTGCAATCAAACACAGTTCCATTAAAATCACTTGCAAAATTAATTAATTTCCTAGCTATTAAACACAAGGAAAATACTAGTATTCCATGTATTACTAAAATTTATGAAAAAAATACATTTCTAGTAGCCTAGAAAAGACTATTGAGTACTGGAAGTGTGCGGGAGATCATCATGGACATGCACACAGGGATCAATATGATCAGGTGAATGCCATTTATTTTACACGCCAACCTTTCTTATATAGCCTCTTGCAATGTACACGCGTCCAAAACCACTCTTGTCATTGGTCAATTGTCATAAACCCTGCCATGACCTAAACAGTGATTGGTTCCTAGCCTTATAGCACGTGAATGCACAGTCATGATTCTCCGCCCCCACTTCCTGCTTTGGAACATCCTGGAGTTTGTTTACTTCGCTGCTCAGGTGATAACAACTCACTGAAAACAGTGAATAATGTTCAGCTGAATAACAGTTCTGATTCTTTATCACTTTATATTGTTTTATATTGTTTTAGCACACTTCTCTGCAAGTGGAATAATATTTGACTAATATTTTTTATTTTTGCACTTTCTTTATGCTGGTTAAAACCTTCTATTCAGCTATTGTCCTTTTGTGCACATATAATGACTCTATAAACATTATTCAGTTATTTCCTGAAAGAGCACATAAAATAATGCATTATCTTCGGGTTTTGGAACACTTCATAGATTCCAAAAATCAGGCTGAAACCATGGAAGTGGACTGGTTTCAGCAGTAGACATCTACCAGTGGAAACCAAAACAAACCTCTGGACCAGGTCATCAGCACTTAAACATTGCAAGAGGAAGAAGTGGTGACAACATGTCTTACTTGCTGACTGATTTACACTAGATGTCAAAGTATATAGTATTCCAGATCAACCCAGTGCAGGACAGAATTTTGATAGATGTTATATAGCTATATTCATCCACACTAAACAGCTTCTGCAGTGCAGGGTGCTTGTGACTTCTGCTTTTGAGATGAACTTGTCTCTCACAGACTCTTAGAATCTCATGGTGGTAGTGGTTATTGCCCTTTTCTGAGGGCCCCTGAAGGCAAAATTTACACTGTTGAAGCATAGATACACAATCTATCAATAGTAAACCTCTCCTTGGATTGTCAAAATACATGAAAATCTGGAATCTGTTATATGACTTTGATTAAGTTCTTTAAACTGGTGAACTTGAAAACCAAAATTGTTTCCAGTTGCAAATCCTAAATTTGTCCCAGCTGAGAGTAGTCACAATTTACCAGTAAGTATACCAGACAAAAGAGATAGAGAACAGACACTGCTAAATACTATGTGCTTTTTATTTTTCATGAGATGCAATCATAAATCTATTAGCTTTAATCTACTTTTATTATCTGAGAGAAACTGCACAGTGAAAGGCTCTCTGTGGAGCCTGGATCATTAAACTTTACAATATATTTACAAATTCCACTAAAGAGATGATTCTCAAGTACAGCAAAACCAAAAATTCAAAGACTCTCTGACCTTCCTGTTATGGTTAACACTTTGCACCACAATGTAGGTAACTGCAGTTTGCTTTCTTGTCTTCATCCAAGGGAAGAAGACCATACTGTCATAGGAATAACACGTAAAATTGACTAAGGATTGTACCTGTTAAACTCTACAGGGAATCTAATTTAGAAGTGTTGATGTTCAAGCGTCCATATTGCTAAGTGAACAAAATAGGAAGCAACTGTCATTCTCCATGAAATTGTGTAAGAAAAAGTACTAAACCTTTATTCCTAATGCACACAGAAACATGTCACTAATTTACAACAAGCTTCAATATGGAAAGAGAGATGTAAGTTAAACAGAAAATTGCTTTTTAATTTCTGTTAGTGCATAGGATACGCTGGGAGAAATAATTATGCACATTTATCAAACCCCACTGGAAAGGTGGGAAAGCTTTTTAGCCTCCTGTTTTTTATAGCATGACAATAGGTTTTATAACCCTCATTTTTTTATACATTGGCAACTGATTTTATTTGAGATTTTATTTGAGAACATTTATAGCATTTATTGCCTAGAGAGCAAATCTTGGGGTGACATAGTACTCCAGAAAGAATTGAGTCAGACAATGGGACTCATTTCAAAAACAGTCTTGTGACTGACTGGGCTAAAGAACATGGTGTCAAATGGGTATACCATATTCTCTATCATGCATCAGCTTCAGGGAGAAATGTGCTGCACAAGGGTCAGTTAAAAGCTACTCTAAAGGCAATAGGTGGTGGAACATTTAAAAACTGGGACAAGCACTTGGCACAAGCCACTTGGTTAGTTAACACCAGGAGCTCCCTCGATTGACCCAGACCTGCTCAGTCAGACCTTCTACAAACAGTAGATGGGGATAAAGTACCTGTGGTACATGAAAGGAATATGTTGGGAAAATCTGAGGTTTTCCTGCTTCATGCAAAGTCAAACCCATTTACAGGGTTGCTTTCGCTCCAAGGTCCTGGACATACTTGGTGTGTGCTGATGGAGGATGGAGAAGTACAGTGTATACTCAAGGGAATCTGATTCTTTGTAAGAATTCCACTTCACCTTAGAATATTCATCAGACAGTGTTAATATTATGCAGCAACTAACATATATTGGGCTTGAACCCCCAACCCTCAGAATTCCATGTTCTACCAGTTAGCTAGTCAGGCAAAAATTAGGTATTCTTACAAAGAGAAAGGTTGTACTAAACAATCATCATCATGTACTTGAGAGTGGCCTGCTCTTCTATCTGCTTGAGAAAGGCCCACTCCTTTATATATCTGAGAAGGGCCTGCTCCTCCATCTGTTTGAGAAGGGTTTTCTCCTTCATCCTGTTCATGGTCTTGTGAAAACTTTGGAGATTTTGGACAGGGAAAAAGGCTGGGACCTTTCACCTTTTCTTTACCCATGGTCACAGGATTAACTTTTGCTTGACTGAGTGGGAGTGGCCTTGGTCTTCGCTGCAGCAGCAGTGGTGGCAACAGTGGAAGCAGCAGCCAGGAGGGAGAGACTGCAATACTGCTTTTGTCTATATTTGTGTATGTTTGCAAATATTTCATTATTTTCCTTTTCATCACTACTGTTTCATTAAAGCTGTTTAGCTCATTTTCCAGCCTTACAGGAATTTTATTCACAAATAGAAGCAAGCAGTAGCCAAACTGCCACAGACTTGCTTTAGTTTGATTCTGCTCTGCCAGTTTTCCATGGCAGTTCAAACCCCTTTTAACTCAGTTACAGTGAAGTGTATATATGGAAATCAGTCCTTAACAAACCCACTGTCATCCCTCCTAACAAACCATAGACCACTGTCCAAATCGTACAAACAAGAGATTTCCCTTGGCTTTTCAAGAGCTGGTTTTACACATGGTTGCGCACAGAACACTGGGGATGTCCATGACTTTCATGGCAGCCTCCTTTCTAGTTTATGTGGCTTAGTAAACACTGGGCCTCATTCTAGTTTTAACTCAGAGCTTAACAGAGACCAGACTAAATGTAATTTTTTAAATTGTTGCTGGACATTTGCACTCTGCTTCAAAATCTGAATTTTGCAGTTATCACTTTATTTATAGTGACAGTTTGTGATGAACGTATCTCCACTGTTTCACATGCACAAAACGGAGAGTTAGCATTTGCTGAGATCACTAAATGGCTTAAAATCTGCTAACCATTTTCTTTGTAGTCTTGAAGTTCAGTAATGAAGTAACCAAAATTATAATTTGAAATTATCCATTCTTTCCACTGCAAAAGGATATATGAACACACATCCTACCTTTGAAGTGTGTTATATAGTGATAGTTCTTTGAAGGTGGACTTGGAGATAGTATTTTGTACTCTTTACTCTAAAGGTCAGTGACATTGGTTTTTTGAACTTGAAGAATATATTGATGTAGATGGAGTATATTGATATATATTGATAATATATTGATGTATTGGGAGTGTGTTTCTAATATTGGTAAAGATTTTATTCATATATGACTTCCTCTGTAAAAGTAATAGATACCAAAAATATTTTATAATCTTATGGGTAAGGCATTCCTTTTTCAAAATATTGTTTAAACCTGAAGTAGATGAAGGAATTACTAAAAAAATAAATCAAAGTGTTTTAATAAAGTACCTACTCTAAAATTTGAGTCAGCTATTGTGAGTCTTCCTCTTTCAAGAGCGTTCTTTCAGCCAGGACTACATTTAGATCAATTCTAATAATAATTGCAGAGCACAACAAAAAAAAAACCCAACACTTCAATGCTACTTTCAGAAGCCCTTTTGGGGCTTTATACTATGCATCCACCAGATCTGGCTTACTTTTTTCACTGCTGCTATTGACTGGTCCCATTGAAATTCAACAGGAGTTTCTCACATGTGACATTCCTGAAATCAATGCTTTACTCAGGAAAAGCCAAGTACTACACCTCCACACTTCATTTGCATGTTGATTGTTACCTATGCAACATACAGAGAATAGGCTTTCAGGAGCAGCTTTTTCCAATGAATTATCATAACCATTTTATTAATGGCAAATTCTGCTAAAGAAACACCCTCTCTGACCTCCTACAGAGTGTAATATGTTAGTGCTACTCAGGGTAATGGAAACTCTTAAGCTTTTTCCTGTATTTATGAACGCTAATGACTTCAACAAATGGCTGGTTTCAGAGAAAGTACTGAAAGCAGAAAGCAGTATCAGTAATTACCCTGTAATTATTTGTACAAATAAGAGAGAGAGAGAGAGTTCTTACACAAGAAAATCTCATGTAAGAACAGTACTAACACAAATGGTAAGACTACACGAAGTATTTTCAAAGTTGTGTAAGGAACAAAGGGGATTAAAGAGGAATTAGCTAGAGCTGAAACAGCTGCTATTTATGAGTTAAGAGTATTAATTAAGTCAGTACATCCGTGCTACCCCAAATACTTAATGTCATTAAATACAACATTATCTTATTAAGTTTCAAGTAAGACGGCTTCTACCTCTAACATAATGTCTGGTTTGTAATAATCTAGCTATTTCAAAATGATATATTAGAGAAAGAAGTCAGTAAACCAAAAAAAAATTCAAATGCAAATTTAAATACTAACCAAGTTAAAATATAAAGCAAAGTGGAAAGATAAAGAGTATAAATCAGCTAAAATACAGATGTATGCCTGTTTTTCTTTAGAGAAATGCACGAGTCCATGGAATAAATTGCAAGGCCTTGTGGAAATAGGTATTCAATGGGGGACTGCATACTTTTTGGTCACTTCACCACACAATTGCTGCTTTCTCCTCAGAAAGTTTCTCAGCGCATCTCTTGCTCTGTTGATTCTGTGATCCTTGATACCTGCAGAGTTTGACTGAACAATATGAATAAGTAGAATAGTGCTATACCTCCATCTAATAACTGGTATACCAGTGTAATGCTTTCAATGACACTAACAAATGCATCATTATGCACATCACATGCACATTTGCAGTCATAGTGCATGCCTATGCACAAATAACATTTCCTCATTGAAATTCATACAGAATAGACACTGCTCTGTGTTGTTGTAGTGACTGCCTATTGAATGACTGTTCATCAAAAAGAATCCTATCAGAATGGAGTGTGGCAGCTCTGCATTTTTTTTTGTGAAGTCATAAAAGTTTGAAAAAAATACGGTCTATCTTTCAAGTTACTATTTTAAATACTCTTAAGTAGTTTAAAAATAAAATAATTAGTTATAACTTAGCAGCTTTATAAGTGTTGGTGTATCTTTTCGGGATATTTAATTACACATGCAACTGTTGAACTCAAAAGATCAGAAAGAATATAAAATTGAATGTTCTTGAAAAAACACATAAAATCAAAGTACTTTTCAATAATAGACCACTGATGAAGACAAAAAAACCCAACCTTCACATTTTACAAAAGCAACCACTACTAAATCAGAGTATGAACTTTTTCTTTTGTCTAGCCAGAAAAGCCTGAAATTTTCTGTTAAAGCTATTCCTATACAAGGTATGATGTTTTTTATTAGCACATTGTGTTGAAGTAAGCTATGATTTTTAATTATTTGTGGATCTATAGTGGTGTTCCTATACTATAATGTTAAAGGCTCAAGCTGCATCATTTTCTATAAGAACTGGGCCTGGCAACCAATTTCCAGTGCTGCAGTAATATTCCATCTACATATAGTCTGACCTGAGCCCTCACAAAGGTCTAGTTTGTTTTTTCTCTATTTTTTCTTATTTTATTTTATTATTTTTTTTTACGCTATGTAATCTCTCCATGGTTGTATCATTCATATGTTTCGTGTCACTTTGACTCTTTTCTAGCTGAGTGTGCTAAGTTGAGCTCTGCTACAGTTAGGTTAATACCACTTTTGACCAGCCAGTGCTGTGAAATGATTCTAAGATGACACTTCCTCTTGGGAGCTGATGTCACTGCCAAGCACAATGAGACATTTTTGTACTAAAAAGCAAAACTTGCACTGTTTTCCTTCTTTTCAGTATTTCCAGCTAGGAGTAAAAAGGGGTTTTCACAAATTAAATAAAACACCTGCTTTCTCCACTCATACACAAATAAGCCTTTCAGTCAACAGGTACACCAAATATATTCAGCATGCTTTTCAGTAATCTGTACAATAGAGCAAACAGGGAAAGCAGGTGAGTGGGATTGGTAACCATATCTCTTCTCTTTCTTTTCCCAAAGAATCATGACTATATTTAGAATTAATGGTTACTCTTGATTTAATTCCATCTGTCTCTGTAAGAATATAAACAACATAACATAATTTTAAGTAAGCAATTAATTTTCTAATTTTTTGTATTTTTAGTCATATTAATACTTTCCATATTACCCTCTACCCAAGAATATCAGAGCACATTTTAAAAGTAGGCTGGTATTTCTTACCTAGGAGATGGCTGATTATCACAGCTTTTCTTGTAAGGTAACAGAAGCAAAAAAAGATTACAGACCTACTGCAAAGGTATGTGTGGGCTGAAAAAAACAAATTTTCATACTGACAATCAGGCATTTTCTTTGGCTTGTTTTGAGCAGACCATTTCCTCAATGATTTCTACAGCATCACTCAGTATCTTCTCCAAACTTTTGTTCAGAGTTCAGAAACAACCAGAAAACAGTTTCTCCAATTTACTTCCCGCAGGATTTATTCTGCCTCACATATGATATTACTTTGGAAGTTTAATCAGTTCTGAAATAATACATATCTTCCTCACCATAGAGAATCAGCTACTTGATTTTCCCTTTTTTAATCTGCAGGATAATAAATAAACAAACAAACAAACAAATAAAAAATAAGTCTGTTCCAGAGTCAATTTAATATCCAAAAAACTTTCAGGTCAGTGTCTGATGTAGTAGTAAATGAATTCATTGACCAGTAAATACCCAGGAGGGAGATTGGAGTAACGGAAGTAATGGTTCTCGGTTCTTCATAATAGTGGTTTTGAACTTGTAGTCTTAAGCTCTGGTGTTCACAAGAGATGAACTAAGGTGATATCTGCTTGGCAATAGTCTGACACAAAAGGTAAGATATTCTGCTTGAAAGACATAGAGCTGAGGATCCTACAATCATAGTCACACAGAGGGCAGGAGGCAGGGAATTGACTTTGGATCACCATTACACTCATTCCTCAGACAAAAAGCCCACTAGTCCATATCTTTCTCTTTGATTTCATCAAAAGTGACCCAGCCCAGACTACTCTGCAATTCAAATAAAAGCTTGGCATCTGGTGACAACTCTGAAATTTACTTTAAATGCAGATTTTTCACCCTAAAACAGTAATGTAAATACAACTCCAGGAAAAAAATCAAGGTGTTAAAACTTTGTCAGTAGAATAGAAATAAGGGATTGCCAAAAAAGTTGTAGGTTTGCAGAAAAGAGTGTAAAACTACTGCACTAATAATACTACGATACTTTTTCTGAAAAGGTGATATGTAGGTACAATGAATGCAATATTTGTGAAAAAGTTTGTTTACAAAAATGAGGAATGAATTTCCACTTCCAAAGCTTTGTCTTCAATATGACTGTTTCCACTGTCTTCCAAGACTGAAAGGGGGTCTAAATACAAATTACAAACTTAGACTTTTTAATACAATATTCTCTAATCCTTCCGGCCTTTATTTCCTATTTCTACATGGTTTCCTGTTCTGACATAGCTTAACCATCAAGAAGTCATTTGCACAGTGAGAACATACTTGTTCCCAAGCAAAGGATAATAGGTTAATGATTGCCTTCATTCTGAGCCTTCATGTTACAATTCCATTTGGTGCAAAATGCTTTTAAGTGGAATCAAGTTAGTAAGGAGAATAACCTTGTGTTGCTAGCCAAAGAGAAGAAAGATTAAGCACATTATGAGAACATGGCCACTCACTTACCTTTGTTAATATGCCAGTGAACTCAACCTACTTCCTGGAAGGCTTTTCAGGGCACACATAGCAAACTTCTAATTTTCACACTATCACACTTGAAAAAGGAACACCATTTGAAGCTTCAGAATCTCATTAAGGCCACAGTTACTTCACTTTATTCTGGAAGTATAAAAGCAATCTGGATTTAATCTACATCCTCCTTAACATCTTTTTATTCTGCCAGAGTAATGTAAAATTGGTTTAAATTCACAGAGACCTGACCTAATGCCTTTATTCTGAAAGGATATTTTAAATTTAAAAGAGAAAAACATTCTATGAAGTGTTTAGAATAAAAAAATCAACTGGCAGTTTGTTATTCAGTAACACACAAAGATCTGTCAGTGGGGATAACTCCAAAGACATACTTCAGAACCTGATCTACATTATCAAAGCACAGAGCCTGACCATGAGTGGTACTCGTGAAACTGTACATCTTTGTCTACCAGTGCACTAGTGAGCAAGTGCAAAGTTCAAATGCATGACAGCTTGTGAGATTCATGCTACCTATAATAATTCATCTGAAAATACATACATACATACATGCATACATACACACACACACATATGTATATATCTTTGTTTAAAAATAGTAAAAAAATTAAATGTATAAAATACAGCCTATTTTTGCATCAGACACAATGACAGCTGAAAGTATATTCAAAGACTACTGAAAGGTCTGTAAGGCTTTTCTCAGTGTTGTTCATTTTCTCGGTTTCCTAGTAGAATTAAAAATATAGGTGCGTAAGAAAAGTAATTTGAATTCTAACACAAAATAAAAGAGAATTACCTATCACTGTGGAAAACACTTAAAATCCCTTGAAGCAAAAGAGGTCACTCTTCCTTCCCCTTGATGTTTTATTTTTCCATTTAATTAATTTATTCAAGTGTTGAATTCCTATTGAATTTTTAAGATTTTGCAGCCAGGTGTAGAAAAACATCTGAAGTAAGATAACACAGAGGAGACTGGCTTTTCCTTATCCATAATTATATACTGACCTGATTTCTAAAAATAATTCCACTTCACCTTAGAACATTTGGTTTGTGTTAGTGGTAGAATCTGCAGTTCTAATCTATGTGGGCTAGAAGACCTATTTTAATATTTAAATCTTACAAAAATAATCTATACAGACACATAAAAATATAAAAATCAGCACTTTGATACTTATATGAGAAAATAGAAAGAAAGGCAATGTGATTTCAACAGGTTCTGCTTCCTTAAGAGGGAAGATGTTACTCCTCATGCAGCTGCCCAGACTGGAATGGAATTAGGTAGCTCTGTTGAAGTCAGTCCAAATATAGCAGCCAGGTTGAACATGTGATGTCCTTTTATCCAATCTGAAGACTATTTGAACAAACTTTAGAAGCAATCAAAAGCCCATGCTTAATTTGTATGATTTTGAGTGATTCCATTTGACTCTATATGTGTCTAAATAGTACCTGAACTGTAGTAGACTATCTGTAACCTGTATTCAAGAAATTGAATGCATGGAAAGTCACAATCAACTATATATTACATCTGTAGGGGAAAGAGGGGATGTCATTGCAAGAATTTTCCTGATTTGTTGCTCAAAGTGTCATTGACAAGTCCTCAGAAATGGTTGGATAGCATTTATGGGGTGAAAAGAAAATAACAAAGAGACATCTAAAGAAGCTTTAATTAATGCATTCTGCAGCTGCATGAGTACATGGCCTTATAAAATTAGTCCGAGTAACTACAGGACTGTAAAATTCATGGTGGACTCTAAATTTTCTTTGTAGAGGATTTAGATGAAAGTTTTAATTAATTTTTTTTTGTTTGATTTAAGAAGCTGCTTGGTGACTGCTTGCTGGTACAAGGGTATCTGGGTATAGCAGCTTTCAGATATTTTGGGTGTGTCAGAGAAATATGCCAATTTTTCCATTTACTTTATTTCTGTTTTCCAGTAACTACCTTCTGAGATATTCATCAGGATTTTTTGTAAGAATATAAAGTTAAGATCAAAACTATGGAAAACTCATACAACCCTGAATTCAAATTTTCTTAGAGTTTTGAACAGCTGACTACCCTGTAAGCCTCCTAACAAGGAACATGGTTCCAGCAACCAGAGGAAAAATAGTAATGTGGATAGATTTGTATGTAGTGGAGAATTTTTTGATAAATCTGTGGTAGTTAACATGTCACAGGACTTCAATTAAGTGCCTATTTAAGATAAAACATATTTTTGAATGTTAGTATTCTCTGTCTTCTTCCTTCACACAGGAGATATCTGCAGTTATTTAAGGTTTTTTATGTTTCAGGGTGCAGCACATAATTTATTTGCAGACCCACAGTGAGTTTTTGGATATATAAATGAAAAAAAATCGTAATTTGAATTGTAAATAGTACCAGTTGATCAAAGAATTTGGAAAGTAATAAGTAAAGAATTCCGAAGTTTCATATTACAAGATACAAATTTAATGTTAGATTTGTTTCTTTTGATTCTGGTGAAATATTCACAATTTAATTCTTAAATTATTTGCCAAAATTTGAATATTTGTGGTTCCCTAATACGAGTTGTTGCAAAATAAAAATTAATGTTTCCCTGGGACCATAATATTTTCCTAACCTCTAAAATCTCTTTGGTGCTGCTAGTTATCAAGAATTAAAACAAAACAAAACAAACCCAAAAACCACAACAAAACAACAACAAAAAACCCAACAAAACCAAAACAAACAAAAACCCAAAGCCAGAACTCAACAAAAAATAAGACCAAACAAGCAAAAAAACCCAAAACAAACCAAATAAAACCCACAAAACAATCCCAAAACCAACAAAAAAAAAAAATCCAAAAAAACACAGCAGAAAACTTTTATATGTGCGTGTCCTGGTTTGTTAGCAAGAATAAAGACAGTTTTCCTTTTACTGATTTTTTTTTTTTCCTTCAGCAAGCTCTCTTTTAACTAGCAGCAAGTTTTCCAGCTAGTGGATTGATGACACTTTGAATGTTTATGTTGCTGCCTGTACCTCAAGGCCACTTTTCTCTACTTGTTAAAACTGTAGACTCGGATGCTATGGGAACAGAAGAGTCAAGTCTGCAGCCCTCCCACAGGGAGAAGTGTACGAGATGGACAGCAAAATTGACCAAAATATTCCATTCCATATAACTGCATAAGCTTTGTGTAAGGTCAGGGATCATGGATTTCAAGCCTCTTCCTGTTTCTTCCTCTTCCTGTTTCTTCCCTTTTCTTTCATTCATGGACGGTGTCCAGGGAGGTCTCCATATATCCATCTACCCTCAGCTCCTATCTGCTCTACTGCAATTTCTCGCAGCGGTCCAGGATATCTTGGAACTTCTTACAGCTAAGAAGACTGCCATAGGAGTTGCTGGGGTGGGGGAGGCAGTAGGGTTTTGCATATTCCTAAACACATTTGTATATAATTGTACATATTTTCTTTTATCATTACTATTTAAAGCTGTCTAGTTTAGTTTTCAATCTGGAAAGTCTCTCTCTCTCTCCTTCCTTACCTGGGTGGAAGGGGGAGGGTATTGAGAGCATTATTGTCACTGGTTTAATTGCCAATCCTGAGTCAAATCTCGACAACAATTTATTGGCACCAAACGTGGAGCTCGATCTTAAGCCCAGGCTATAAATTCTGACTAACTGGTGAATGTTTAGCATTCCACCTTGTAGCAAGATGCTCCATGTCTCGATATGCCTGCCTCAGTTTCCCTCTATAACTCAACTGTTTTTTGTCTCTCTGTTTTGCAGGCCTAGGCCTGGAGTGGAAAGTTCCCATGAGAAAGGGAAAGGCCTAGTAAACTCTGAGAGGTTAACAACCTTGAAAGGTACAGAGGCCAAGCTGACATGCATAACACCAGCTGCTCTCCAGTGTTGAAGAACATGGGGCCCAGCCTAGCCACAGCTAGGCCTTAAATGGAGATAAAGTAAGAATGAACACAAAAACAAAATAATTTGCTTGCTGGGAACAGGGCCCTCATGGTTTTTTCTACTATGTTTTCCTTTCTTTTCCAATTAGACATCTTGGAGGTATGGCTAAATGGTTAAATGACAGCAGTCAATCCACTTTATTCTATAAAAGCCTCGTCCCATCTTTGATCAAGGGGACTTCCCATACACTTTCCCAGGACATGTGCTGGATCTTCTCCTCTTCAGCCAGGATGCTTACCAGAGAGACTAGTTCTCAAGAATTACTATCCAACCAGGGACACCCAGCTGTGGCCTGGCAAGGATGAGAGATATTATCTCCTTTATTGTCTTGATTAACAAACTTAACATGAAGTAATTTTGATCATTAAGTTTAATGATTATAGAATTCTTTAGAATTGATAATTAATGTTCTAGGTCTAGTACAAAACTTGATAATAAGTAAGTTGCTAACATTTAAATGGTTAACCCTTATTGTTTGATCTAACTACAAGTGGTAAATTTCATTGCTAAGATACCTTTTGCATTCAAATTTCAACTTCTGTTCTGATCTGCTGATTTCCTTACTCTTTGACTGTACTTGTGCCTTCTAGTGTAAGGAGTTAACACCCCAACATTACATGCAATAAATCTTGACCTGTGCATATGTGTCTCATCTGCAATCCTATCCCATTCACAACACACTTCTGATGGGAGGAGTCCCTCAGATAGTTATGGGCAGTGCTTCCACTGAATATGTTGATGGGTTGCAAACTGAACAGATACTTTCTGCAGTGTTTCTGCTGGACCTTTTTCCCAACATGTAGACGTATATGTGGTATGCAGCTGGGATAATACTGCTCTGTGTGACTGCTATTGTGATTGTTTTATGGTTTATTGACAGGGTTATAGCCATAATCAACTGTGTAATTGCCTGTTTAGTGTACACAGGGGTTTTGATACTGATCTGTATGGTGGCACTGTATGTGTACAGTACAAATCCTGATGTTAACAGAAAGGTCTATGTTGGTACTGAGAGTAGTAGATTCAGTGTTAATTCTCATTTTCTCTCAGGCTGAATCTCCCAGCTCTTGATCTAGATATCATTGTTTCAGTGGGTATGCTTCTTGCTGAATGTTTATAGTGTATTATGGATGCATAGAGTAAGATGTTCCACTCACTGCCATTCGCCCACAGGCAAGGCTGCTGCCACCACAAAGAAACAGCCATCCAAAACAATAAGAACACATTTAACAGTAGAGGAGCCTCATTTGAAAAAAGCTGTTAAAAGACCAAATCAAAGGACACCAGGAACAGAGTGATGAAGAAGAATCCTCTCAAGCAGATGGAAGAGAAGGCCCTTCTCAAGCAGATAAAAAAGAAGGCCACTCTCAAGAAGATAGAAAAGCAGGCCACTCTCAAGAAAATCACAATGATGACTTGTCCAGCCTTTCTCTCTAAAGGAACTGCACATCATGAGAAAGGACTTTGATAGTGGGGTTGATACCTATGACACAGATGAAAGAGAAGCCAAGCAGTTGAGATCCCTGGCAAGAGATGCTGGTATTGATAGAGCACTCAGGAACAAGCTGGGAACTACCACACTATGAAGCCGTCTTCTTTCAGCTGTAAGCAAGAGTGTCACAATCTGGTATTCGAATATGTGGCAATTTTTTATAAAGGTGATCCTAAATGGTGAAATTAAGACACAAACGAGGTCAGATATCATGCACACAACAAACTTTTATTGCAGTAACACAACAAAAGTCCCTAGAGCGGATAGGACAGGGAGGAAAACAGAAACAGAAAAGAGAGGAGAAAGCAGAGAGAGAGGACAGCAAGCGAAAGCATAGTTACCACCCATGGTCCAGCAATGCTGTCGGTGGGGAAGTGGTTCCTGGTGGAGAAATGTTTCAAATGCACCCATAGAGTCCCAGAATTTTATACAGTTCTTGCCCACTGCACCCCCACTTTTTTCCCTGAATAGGGAAAAACTCCTATCTTCTCTGTGCTCCTCCGAGATAGAAGGGGGGTAGGTATGGCACCGGGATTATGTCCTGCAGATAGTTTTTGTTTGGATAATTGTTGAGATCTCTGCATTACAAAGAGGAGGTTGAGACAATTGGCAGCATAGGGTTAGTTTATTGCAGTGGAGTTTTGGTCCTAGGAAGTGGCTTGAGATCGGCACTCTTTATCTTGTCCTGCTAAGTTGGTGGTTTTTAAGAGATAGGCCTGGTTATCACTGGATATCCTGCTCCCAGAGCCAGCTGTAGATCTTTTTCTCCAAGCTCAGCATGTCCCACACTAAACTCCCCAGTTCTCAGGTACATATCACAGGAGGGGAAGCAAAACAGTTGGGTGGGTTGCTGAGACATCTCTTTAGTCCATCAACAGATGTTGTTTAACTCTCAGACGCCGCAAGACAGACAACAGATATCCTGAGTGCCAGTCCATCACTCATCTCTTGGATTGTTCGAGACAAGCACTATACATTCTGAATGCCACAAAGAGATACCTCCATAAGGGTGACATTGACTGGTGCTGAAGCAGAATGTCAACTTTCGAAAGAGCCATCACTTATTTGAGAGAATTAGCCGAGGTTCTGGCTGCCTTTGTGATGAACCCTCTGCAAAAAAAAAAAAAAAAAGAAGGGGAAAATGTGGCTGCAGCTGATGCTGTGAGAGCAAGGGCCCCAGCATGTTGCATGGCTAGGTCAAAGCAGACTGGGAAAAGATAACTCAGATCTTAGCCAGCCTCATTAGAATGTTGTAAAAAATACCTGTTGTGAGTGAAAAAACATGGCTGAAATGCCACAACGTGTGTCTGAATATGCCAACTTGGAAGACTGAGTTAGCAAGCATGAGTGTATCACGTCAAGGCTGCATGCTCAAGTATTATAAAAACATCCTGCTGGCTGATAGCTAGATCTATTTCTTTATGGATACAAGTGAGGACTCATAGAACAATAAATTAGTCACTTTGCACTGCAAGATGGCTCATGCCCTTTTTCTTTTCAGCTATTTCATAGATCAATAAAATACCTCTCCAAACTAATTTGCAGTAAGCTTCCACTAATCTATAAATATTAAAGCATACCCATTTCACCCCTGTTTCACTATGCAGATCTCAGACTAATAGAACTTAGCTGAGATCTCTGTCAAAGATAATATCTCTTCTTGATGTGGGGAGAATACTATAGGTGTC
>NW_009953201.1:86555-109769 GCF_000747805.2 Chaetura pelagica | reverse complement strand
AAGAAGAAGAGAGCATGGAAGGAGGAATGGTGGTGCTCCCTCACTAATAAAACTATACACAATGCACAATGCAGTGATGGTGTTAGGAGGTCTGGGGCTGTGTGGATCTTGAGAACATTCTTGAGAACATCCTCACCTGGAGTAAAAAAAAAAGAAAAATCAACCATAAAATCACTGGAAAAGTGTTCCCCCATCACACTTGGCATTGTGCATCCCAGGAAAGAATATCAGATTTTGAGAGAAGTATGTTTGTTTAGATGGTGCATACATGGTCAATAAATCTCTGTCCTACACATCTCTAAAGAAATTTTGATTTCTGCAGTCCCAGGGTAAAGGACTATATATGCAAGCTAGACCATTAATATGCAAGCAGTGAAGTTCTACTCCATACTTTTTAATATAGCCCTTGGCTACACCACTAGCTGCTGCCACAGTAATCCTTGACACAGAGCTACTTTTTTCCCACGGCAATGGATATTATTAGACTATTGTTCATATCAGTATCTAATTCAGGCAGTTTTTCAGCACACGCATGGATGGTAAGACAACTGCCCTGCAAAGCATAACACAAAGCACACTCAGAAAACTGACACATCTTTTCAATGATCATCTATGCAGAATCTCTGAACTTTTAATTGAAGATGCACAGCTATTGTATATTTGAAAGTATTATTCACTGAAGAGTTGCGGACTCTGTGTTCCAACCATGCTGCAATAATTCAATATGCAGAATTTCTTTCTCTGAGCTGGATGTCTTGCTCCTTCCCCTGCTTAGCTGCTCAGCACTCGCATGCTCTTGTAGATGCAAGGTAACAATAGCATTAATTCTCAATCTTGGATAGCCAGTCACATGTTGTGATAACTACCCCACCCATCTTCTTGCTATCAGTTTTCAACTCCTTCCCCTTTGCTTTTCACCTCCACTGCTTTTGATGTTTTCAGCTTCAGCTTGCGTAATAATCTTTCCTGAATATAAAAAGTCTGCATAGAAAATAGACTCACATAACCCAAATGTTACTCACAATACTCACGGTCATACACAGTGTCAAAATTATACATTGTGTTCATTCATCGAGTTTATCAGAGAGAAAGCAAGAAAAGGAAGAAAGATTAAGAGATAAAGCCAACTAATTAAGCAGCTGTTTCCTGAAACGTTTGTAGAACAGACTGCCTTCAGGCACTGCAAGATGAAAATAATGTATAAAATGGCCTGAAACTATAAATGAAGCAAAATGTAATTGGACATGACAAGTCAGTAAATACAAATGAAATATTAAAACTTGGCAAAAGATATGAATGGATTTTACTGAGTGCTATAGAATAACCAGAAACAAATCCTACTTTGTTTGTTGTCATAAAGAGCTCGCTGGGAGATATGCTGCCTGCGAACATTGGACAAGCTACGCAAGGACAACGAGACCATCACAGTGAGGTACTAAACTACCACTGCAAATCAACTAAGGTGCAGTGCTGCCCTCCACCTCAGCACATTAGGCTGGTAGCCTGAAACAGAAATTGCTCCTATAAACCCTCTCACGCTGGACTGTCTCAGGAATAGAGTAAGGAGTACTTAATAAAAGTACCCTACACCTCTTGTTCCTCCCCTTATCAGCAGTCCCAGTCCCTCTAACTTGCATCCATGCACATCGCAACCTCTAAAAGAGGATTTTTCACTGGTCTCGTCCTCTTCCCTTTTACTCCCTTGATCCTTGCACCCCTTCTTGGGATGTACATTGTTATTTAATAAGGGCATATTACTTTTTAATTATTTTCCTGATATATCCTTCAGCTTACCTTTCCTGAACCCTTGCTCCTTAGTTTGGCTTTTCCCTTAATAAACCAGTTAATCCGTAAATTTAAATATTGGTGTCAGTAATAGTTTGTGAGCATGGTGAGGGCTGTATCTTAGTTTCCACTTCTAAGATACGTTTCAGCAGTGGCCATTCCTCTGTGTGAAAACAGTGCTATGTGCAACCCTTGGTCTGTTTTAAATCAACCTCTCAGTAAGAGAGGAAGTCATGGAAACATCCTGACTTCTGGTGGCCTGCTACTGACATCGAACCATGAAAAGCTGTTTTTAAGTAAAACACTAATTTACTTATTTCAAAAGTACAAACCGACTATTTAATGTAACAAATGCTATTCCATTCACTTGGTACAGCTGAAGAGAATCTTCAAATGTATGTGACCAGTCAGCCTAAAATGACACACTAAGAGAAAAACACAGTTAGGAAACAAGACTGCTCTTTGATTTTTCAAGTGCTCTCAGCAATTAATTCATTGCAGGAACAGAAGGCAATCTCTTCTGGAGAAATAAATAAGTAAAAATCAAAAGAGAATAAAGAGCCAGAATGCAAATGAAACACTTCACTGGCTCAGAGTCTCCAATTTTACATCATGGGTTATAAATAATTGGCACTTGTATTATCCATGTTGTAGAGCAATGGTATTCATGAATGATTAAAAATCCTCTGGCACCTATTCATGTTTCATTAACTAGAAAATACAAAAGTCAAATTAGTCTTGTTCTTTCATCCCCCTTTGTGGGTAAAAATATCAAAGAAGAGATTTGCATACTGGCAAAGACCTTGTCAATCTTTTTATCAGATTATACATAAAGAGGTGTTTCTGCATTGTGACTATGAAGGCTGGCAGATGTTAAAAGCAAAGTCACCACCTTCAGAAATTGAGCAACTTCAGGATGTGATGTCTCTTATGACTATTTTATAAAAGCATTTACTTCTATTTCATGTTTATTTAATTAATTAATACCAAAACTGGAAAAGTCAATTTATTGTGAATCTTCCTTCTGGCATATTTGAATTTTCTTTTTTTAACTGAAGAACAGAAAATCACTAATTTTAGAGAAGAGGAGGTTCCATAAAAATTAAAATATTCTCTGTGTCTGGTATGGTGTAAGGAGGTGATATTTTTGAAAACAAAGTGCTCAAGAAATCAGATATAAATGGAAAAATCTTGCAAAACACTAGGGATTTTCTGTACAGCAGTTGTAAAAAGCATTAGGATTCTCTAATGCATCTAAAATATTTGGCAAAATATATGACAATGTTTAAGGTTACAGCACATCAGCCTGAAAATATCTGTTATTCTTTTCCTTGGGGAAGACACAATAATAATATCACATTTCAGAAGAAAGCTAGGTTGGACATAAAACATTAAGATCTGAGCCATAGATTATTTACCTAACTGCCACCAGTTTGCTGCATAACCTTCAGGGTGTGTCAAAATATTTTACCCAAAATTTCTTAAAGCCCATTCATTTCCTGACCTGTTCACTTAGCCTCAAATAGAGACAGTAGTCCTTTTGTCCTTCTGCTATACAAGAAAGATTTTCCTGTGTTTTTTATGTGTTTCCTGAAAAAAAATATTTTTCATTTTTTTAAACATATAGATTTCACATATACTCAGTGAAAAGTTGTATTCATGTGTGTGTGTTCATTTTAAAGAAGAGCATAAAAATTATTCTTCCCTCAAGTAGAATGAAAAATAAACTGCATGGCCATGTAACTATCTAGATAGAATGCATAGCAAATTCAATAGCTTTTACCATGTACTTTTGTCATTTGCCAGGGTGGGGGAAGAGGGAGCTATCGGCAGTCAGGACGTTCAATGACTTCCCGCCCCAGTTTGGAGGGTTTTTTTAATAAGACCTAGGGTTCACACATGGCGCTCACCTCTCACAGAGAAATGGCCACTGCAAGACCGTATTTTAGAGTGGAAGTTAGAACACTACCCTCATCACACTCACAAATTGCTACTAAGACCAATGTTTATGGATTAACCAGTTTATTAAGGGTTAACACAAACTGGAGGATGATATTTAGGGAAAATGTAAGGATAACAAATGGCTACCAGGGACATATGTATACGCAGTAGTAATGTGTATTTAGGAAAGTAATGCAAAAAGTGCCCTTAAGGCGTTCTATCCAAGAGAGGGTTGTGTATCAAAGTAGAGGGAGGGAGGAAGCCCTACAACAGTTCTTAAAGAAGTTGCACTGTGTGTGCAAGTCTGGGGAGAGGAAGAAGCAGTGGTATGGAGTTGTTACCCTCCTGCAGTGAGGCGGCTTCTCCAGTGGCAGGGCTGGTGACAGTACTGGGTGGCCCCCTCTCAACAAGCAGCAGTGGCTCCTCTCCTTAGCAGCTATGGCAGGGTCTCGAAGTCTGTGGTTTTATGGGGGCAGCACCTCATGGCTCGGCAGCAGTGGCAGCTGCAGCATCTTGAATATCCCAGCAATAGGCAGCAAAATATGGGTGGGGCTCTGGCCCTGGCCCCAGTGGCTGCGGGAAGGACTGGTGCTCCAGGGGTCAGAACCGCAGCACGCTCACTGATACAGCTCAGGCTCCATCCTCAGGGAAGGCAGGCAGGCAGGGTAGCAGGCCCAGCAGAGTCCCAGCACCAGGCTCCGCAGCAGGGGGGTGTCCCACACAGGAAGCGACTGAGCAGGCCTTGGGCTCACCTACAGCACTCGCCGTCTTTTATACCCCAGTCACCCCGTCTAGTCAGTGTCACTGCCTCAATGCATGAACATACTGATTTCCAGAGCCAATTAGCATCCGTGAGCCCTAAGCTAGGGCGGTAACTGGTAAGGCAATGAATAACTTGTTGCCCATCCTTCCTGTCTTTTACCACATCTGTTGTTTTGCTTTCATTTGTCCTTGAGCAGCAGGCCTGTTTTGGTCTGTTAGCTGGGAATAATCAGCAGAGGCCTTCGCTGGCTTAAAAGGCATTTTGTTTATACTTATGTGGAGAAGAAGAAGGACAGTTTCCCACAGAGGTGCTCATAGATGGAAATCAAAGTCATTGTAGAAAACTTATTGTCAGAAGTAAGGATTCAATGAATTTAAAAGATTGTCCAAGTTGAGTAGTTTGACAGATAAAAGTATGAGAAGAACCAAAGGACGAGTAATTGGTACATATTCTCTTTTGTATTTCTCCACAAGACTGAGATCCAACATTTATTCCAAAATGAAATTGAACAATTTAACAACCTCCTTCAAACATTTGTCATTTAAGTGCTTGATCGTATCTTTAAACATCTTATCCATGCCTGGTAGAAGAAATTCTGAAAACCAGGTAATACGTCTTCAGGTTCATTAACTGTGCATCTAGTATTGCAATATAAATGATTTCCAACCCAATTTTCAATAATGGAACAAAATATTTTAAAAAAAATAATCAATTCTTATGCAGCAAAAAAACACGTCCAGGGTTACCACCACAGGTATTATTAGAAAAGTCCATATATCTTCAACAATCTCAAATCTGAAATCCAGATATTGCAAAGTAAACCGCATTACAAATTATGCTTTCTATCTTATGCCATGCCTTGCATAAAGTATTTTTATTAATAATGTCAGTGGCATGGCCTCTTTTAATTCACAGTTTTCCTTTAAATGGAATAAAGGCTTTGCTTTTGTGGTCTAGATCTGCTCATTGTGAGGAACTTGACACATTACTAAAATCTTCTGCTGGCTGCATATCATACTGGGGTTCAAGGGAACAACTGACGAGCTTTTACCGCCAGATCAAGAACAATGGATCTCTTTAAGGCATGGCAAAGACACAGGGGGTAAGATTCATCTCACCTAATTTTAGCTATGCGTAATTACAGGAAAGATGTGATTCCATAGGCTTAAACAGTAAAAAATCCTTAAAATGGAAAGCCAGATTTGGACATGCCCATCTTCATCCATTTCCTAAAAATATAATTTAGGAGATTTTATTACTCTCAACACTCTTCAGTAAAATCTTTCTGATAACGTAACTGAAGACTTAATTAAAAAACTTAATTACAGTCACATTTTCTATTTTGTATTCTAAAGTTAGTCCCTCTCACCATTGGAACTGAAACTTAATCTTAAATGGTCATCTGTGTTTGTAGAGATAAGGCCTCTGAGTTCAATCTGTTCACTTGACATTCTGAAGTCATATACAGTCCTAATTCTTTTGCTACTTTTTCTTATTAACATTGTAACATCTATCTAATTAGTGTTGATGTTTATTAAACTTGTTTACTTATATTTTCTTGATTTTCCTCAGACTGCACCACTTCCTTTGATTATGTATCAAACAGACTATTTCATTCTTTACAGTTATTAATTCTAGGAAACTAATGGTATTTTTCTAACACCTCCTTCTACTTCCTTCTCCATCCAGTGCCAATGAAATATTCTGGCAACAATTCTAATATGGATTTTAACCATTGGAAACATCTAATAAGAAGGATCTGGAACTTTTTTTCAGAGCAGTAGTTATACCACGAAGTGTATGAGAAATTGATATATTTGAAATGTCATTACAGATGTGCAGTATTAGGCATATTTTTTAACTGTTCAAAAAGAATGGGATGTATTCTATTAATTGATGTTTTTCAAATGAAAAAATATTGATCCACAGTTGAAATGCAGAAAATTTTGATAGAGAAACAGTGTTTTTTGAAATAAAGAACTCAGGAGTTTTAAAGTTAAACTCAGTTGACAGCCATTGCTTTTAACAAAATAGCTCTCCTTTGTACTTTTCCAGGAGGTGTAATTTGGAAAGAATTCCTCATATATTTAATTATTAATTAAAATAAACTGAGGCTTGCCTATGGCACTATTTCAATCAAAAACCTACCACAGCAGTCATTGCTTACAATCACAGAATCACAGAATATTAGAAGTTGGAAGGGACCTCCAAAGATCCAACGCACCTGCCAGAGCAGGACCAAAAAAACCTCAGATGTGAGCCCTGGCAATCCTCTAGCAATTTACCATTAGCAGCTTTTAAAATAAATCTTTTAAAGATTATGCTAGTCATTGTTATCTTCAGTCATATCTTTAGAAGTATACTAATGGCTGAACAGAAGATGGTGAGAAGACTTGCCCATGTAGCAGTAACTTGTTAAGTAAGAATTTGTGTGAACAGCATTCTGTGAATGTCTCTGTCACCAGGCCAAGGACAATATCCTGCTGCCACCTTCCTGCCTGTACAATCTGAGGACAGAATTAGAAGTCATGAAGGTGGCAATAAGAAATCGTTCCTGTCCCATGTCAGCAAACCGTGGCTATTTGAACTAGGAAATAGTGGCATTGGCCCACCTCTCCAGCCTGTCAAGGTCCCTCTGGATGACATAGCTTCCTTCTTGGGTGTCAACCACACCACACAGCTTGGTATCATCAAAAAACTTGCTGTGGATACACTCAATCCCACTGTCCATATCTCCAATAAAGGTGTTAAAAGGCACTGGTCCCAATACTGACCCCTGAAGGACACCACTCATCACCTTCCTGCATTTGGACATTGAGCCATTGAGCACAACTCTTTGGGTGTGGCCATACAGCCAATTTCTTATCCACTGAGTGGTCCATCTGTCAAATGAATGCCTTGTCAGTTTGAAGACCAGGATGTCATGCGGGACAGTGTCAAATGCCTTGCACAAATCCAGGTAGATGACATCAGTTGCTCTGCCACCACCCACCATCTCTGTAGCCTTGTTGTAGAAGGCCACCAAAATAGCCAGGTATGAGTTACCCTTAGTGAAGCTATGTTGGCTGTCACCAGTCACCTCCTTATTTTCCATGTGCCTTAGCAGACTTTCCAGGAGGATCTTGCCAGGCACAGAGCTGAGACTGACCAGCCTGTAGTTCCCTCGGTCTTCATTTTTCCCCTTTTTAAAAATAGTGTCCCTGCTGGCCACACTTCTTTTGATGCAACCCAGGATGCAGTTCGCTCTCTGAACTCCAGTGCACACTGGTGGCTCATGTTGATCTCTCCAGGCACAGAGGTGAGACTGACTGGCCTGTAGTTCCCTGGGTCTTCCTTTTCCCCCTTTTTAAAAATAGGGGATATGTTCCTTTTTTCCAATCAGCAGGAACCTCACCAGACTGCCACGACCTCTCAAATATGATGGACAGAGGCTTAGCAATCACATCCACCAGCTCCCTCAGGACCCATGTGTGAACTCCATCAGGTCCCATAGATTTAGGCACCCTTGGGTTCTTTAGATGGTCATGAACCTGCTCTACTCCTACAGTGGGGGGTAATTCACTCTCCCAGTCCCTGCTTTCACCTGTTGTGGCCTTTGTGTTGAGGCTGGAGCACTTGCCAGAGAAGACTGAAGCAAAGAATTAATTGAGGACCTCAGCCTTCTCAATATCCTGCGTTGCTATCTCACCCGTTTCCTTCAGGAGAGGACCTACACTTTCCTTGGTTGTCCTTTTCTCCCCAGCATACCTATAAAAGCTTTTCTTTTTGTTGTTAACATCCCTGGCAAGATTTAATTCTAGTAGGGATTTGGCTTTCCTAACCTGATCCCTACCTGCTTGGACAACCTCTCAGTAATCCTCCCAGGATACCTGCCCTAGATTCCACCCCTTGTATGCTTCCTTCTTCAGTTTGAGCTTTTCTAGGAGCTGCTTGCTCATCCACTCAAGCCTCCTGGAGTTTCTACCTGACTCCCTCTTAGCTGGGATGCAACGCTCTTGGGCCTGGAGAAGGTGATCCTTAAATATCAGCCAGCTTTCATGGGCACCTCTACCCTCCAAGATGTTATCCCAAGACACTGTCTTGAGTAGATCCCTGAAAAGGCTGAAATCTGTCCTTCTGAAGTCAAGTGTACTAATCTTACTGTGAGCCCTCTGCTCTCCTAAGGATCTTGAACTCCACCATTTCAAGGTCATTACAACCTAGGCTGCCCTTGAGCTCAACATCCCTCACAAGCCCTTCCTCATTGGTGAGGACAAGATCCAGCATAGCACCTCTCCTTGTTGGTTCCTCGATTACTTGGAAAAGGAAGCTATCATCCTTGCACTCTAGGAACCTCCTGGATTGTTTGTGTTTTGCTGAGTTTTTCTTCCAACAGATATCAAGGTGGTTTAAGTCTCCCATAAGGACTATGGCATGAGAATGTGAAGCTGTGCCTATCTGTCTATATAGTGCCTCGTCTAGATTATTCTCCTGCTCAAGCAACCTGTAGCAAACCCCCACTGAGATGGCACCTTTGCCTTTCTTCCCCTTAATCTTAACCCATAAGCTCTCAGTTGGCTCCTCATCCATCCCCAGGGATGAGGAGCATGAGGAGTTCCATGCATTCCAGTTGGTCTTTGACATAGCGGGCAACACCTCTGCCCCATTTCCCCTGTCTGTCCTTCCTAAAGAGTTTGTAACCCTCTATTTTGATGCTCCAGTCATAGGAGCCATCCCACCAGGTCTCAGTGATGCCAATGAGATCATAACTCTGCAGGCTTACCTTCATCTTTAATTCCTCCTGTTTATTCCCTCTGCTGTGTCCATTTGTATATAAGCATTTAAGCTGGACCTTCAGTGAGGTTGCCTGACTAGTTGACTTAAAGCTTCAACAACAGAACAAGGAGGGGTTCAAGCAGTTAATCCCTCCCCCTTGTTTTAGTTGATGCCTGCTGAAACCCGTGTCCCATGAGTAGTACACACTTCTGCTCAAAAAGGGAATGAGAACATGGAGCGGGGCGTTTATATGTGTTGATATTTTAGAAACAAAACACAGATGTACAAAGATATAACTGTAGTGCAAGCCACAGATAAGGTGAAGATTGTTATGGTAAAGGCAGGTGATTTAGAACGCGTTGCATTTCCCTCCGTTGGGGTCATCCTTGTGCATGTGAGCATGGGGAGTGAGTTCAGTAGAGAGAGGCAAAAACAGGGAAGATTCATGGATGGGGCTCTTACATGATGAAGGCAGCAGAGGTGATGGCTCCGGGGCTGTTGGGCAGCAGACACACTCCGCGTGAGCGGCAGCTCCCCTGGGGTGGCCGTCCTGGCAGGGCTGCTGCTGTGCTGGGCTTGGCTGCAGGCAGGGGTCTTAGCTCTCTGTTCTTAAAAGAGCAGTTAGATTTCAGCCTTTATTCCACCCCTGGGTTCCCACGAAGATCTGGCAGGCTGCAGCAGAGTAGTGTGCCTCCAAAGTATGGGTGAGTTCCAGTCTTCTTTCTCACAGACGTAGAAGCCCTCCCTCATGCTGTCTGGTGAAGTCTCTTAGGTTCGGGTGAGTTCCAGGTGCCCAATGTATTATCTCATCTGCATGCCAGCCCTGGTCCAGCCAATCTTGAGTTGTGGGGCAGGACAGACCAGCCACAGGCCAGGGTGGTAGACCCTTCAGCAAGGAGCCAGTTTCCTGGGTTCCAGGTGTCAGAGGCACGGTGCTGGAGTGATGTCCATTTAATCACCCTTATATATTGAAATAGTTTTATGGGAGACATATATTTTTTGTGGTAAGTGGCATAACTCTTACACTGACCTGACCACTTCCGTGGTTACTAACCTGTTAGTGAGCCCTATGTTTGCACACAGGTCCTCCAGCTCTTTGCTTTGTTTCCCATGGTGTGTGCATTGGTGTAAATGCACTTGAGCTGGGTTATTGATTTCATCCCTGACATGGGCACACCACCCCTAGGCTCATCTGTAGTAAGCTTGGCTTTATCCCCCATCCCCTTCCAACCTAGTTTAAAGCCCTATCAATGAGCCCCACTAACTCCTGCCTTAGTGCCCTTTTTACCCTGTGAGACAGGGTCTTCCCATCTGATGCCAGCAGGCCCATTGTCCTGTAAATCAAACTGTGATCAAAAAACCCAAAGTCCTGTTGGTAGCACCAGTTTTGGAGCCAGGCATTGATCTGTCTTGTCTTTTTGTTGACACATTCATCATTCCTCAAGACTAAAGGGACAGAGGGGAACACAACTTGTGCACCCGAGCCCTTGACCAGTGTCCTGGTTTGAGCCAGGATTAAGCCAATTTTCCTTTTTACTGATTTTTTTTTTTCCCCTTCAGTAAGTTTTCTTTTAACTAACAACAGCGTGTTCTGCTAAAGCTGATAAGACACTGGAATGTTTTTCTAACTTCTAGGTCTTCAAGGTCACACCTTCACTCTGCCAGCTCAGACAATATGGTGAGATCTGTGACCCCCCCATAGGAGGCTGAGTTAGACAGACAGCAAAACTGGCCAGAGATATTCCATTCCATATATCTGCGTAAGCTCAGAGGAAAGTCAGAGATCACAGAAGACAACTTCCTTCCTATTTTTTCTTCCCTTCTCTTCCATCCATGGCTGGTGTCCAGGGAGGACTCCGTCCATCCATCACTGTTGACCCTTAGGCTCGAGCTCTCCTGACCCTCCTCCCTCTCTGCTCTTCTCCAGCAGCAGCTCTGGGATTTCTCAAGACTCTCACAGCTCAGGGGAGTGCTGTGGGAGTTGCTGGGGGTGGGGGAGGCGAGAGGCTTTTGCTCGTACCTGAACATATCTGTATATAATTTTATATATTTTCTTATATCATTAGTGTTTAATTAAACCTGTGCAGTTTAGTTTTCAATCCAGCCAAGTCTCTCTTTTTCTCTCTCTCCTTCGCTACCTGGGTGGCAGGGGGAGGGGATCGAGAGCATTGTTGTTGGACCTGAGTCAAACGGTGACAACCAGTCATCCCAATGCCCTGAAATCTTTCATTATTACCCTCAAACCTCTTTTCTCCACCTCATCACTACCTGCTTGAAAGATCAGAAAGATCAATCAAGTCTTGTAAGTGTGGATTTCATTTAGTATTAGTTGTATTATTTGGACAAAAATCCGTTTTGCTGGTTGCATAAAACATAATTCTGACTAAAAGCCATCCTGATTTCCCTTATATTATTTTGTTGATCCCAAAAGATTTTAATTGTACTGAAAATTTCAAGGCAGTCCAAAATTTCAGAGAGTTCTGGATCATTACTTCTGCTGTGTAACTCACAGTCCATATATCCCTGCTTCAGACTTGACTTGTCGATTACAATCTGTTAGTTTTATTGCTTTGGTCTGTGGATAAGATGAAGATATTAGGCTATTGGTAGTATTACATGTACAACATTTGGAATGGGTTATTAGACAGAATTCAGCCTCCCATATTATTGTACTACATGTCTGGGGTTTAGTTATGATAGATGTTTTCCATGAAGATGGTGTTAAACCTGAATCTTCGTAGCTTTATTTTTCCCTGCTGAAAGGTGTAAGAATGAAATAGAGTGGAAATGAAGCATTTTTATTTGTGTACTGTTTTTTCCTAGTAATTTGAACTGCCCAGATTTTAATTTGTCGACTGAGGCTGTACTCATTGTTAATGACATGCTCTCATGTTTAAAGTTAGTGGTGTCCAGAGATGCTGAGCCAATTATTGCTTCCAGCAATAGCAATATAATCAAGGTACTTTGTTTGGGTTCATTCTCTCCAAAGTGTAACACAAATTTCAGTGTCTTTATTCTAGATACACTCCAATAAAGCTTTAAATAGAATTCATCTTTTTAGCTTAAATATTGCAATGGTGCAAACAGTAATATAGCTTATGCATTAGGTATGACTAGGTCCTGAAACAGAACTATAAAACATTTGGATTGATTAAAAAGCACCCTGTAATATATTTACATGCTCAAATACTGGGGGAGAGTATAAATCGATATGGTAGGTTATTCAGTTAATTCAGTTTATTCAGGCCAGATCAGTGGTTCGTCAGTGGAATCCTACAGTGATGCAGACTTTCAAAGGTGCCTGGTGAACAGCAGCAGCAAAACGTTGTAATCCAGTGCTTGGATATAATTCTTATAATTCTTATTAATAGTTTTTCAAGTGTATGTTACTCCATACCTTCTCTGAAAAAAACACAAATCTACTGGTACAATTGTTTCTATCACATAGCAGAGGAAACTGGCTCCCTGTAGTTTATCTGAATCACTGCAGTGTCCCAGCAATGTACCTGGAGTAATCCACAGAACTCAGCTGACTGGAAGTGGCTGGCTTTTTTTTTTTTCATGTAAATGAAAGTTCTGAACATAATTTAGCATGTTTTTACAGGGTTGCTTTCCTCTTCACTTCATTACTTAGCATTCAAATTTTGTGCCACAAATATTGTATTCTGTGAGTAATTTTGCCCTCAATTAGATCACATTTCAACTATGTCATTACCACAAGCTCAACATTCACCTTGTCTCTAATTTTTCATTGATTTCCAGTAGTTAAACCTGAACAGGGATAATACTTGCAGGGAGATTATTCACCTTATTTTCCGAATATACAGCTTCTTGGAACATAGTTGATTATCTTGGCTTTGCACCTTCAGTTTTATTTCTGTTTGAGACCTTCCATGTTTCTCCTTTAATTATCTTTAAATGAATGAACAGGGAGCACTGTGCAGGAACTACTAGTTGATTAGTTGAATGAGACGAACAGGGGAAGCAAAACCAGTTTGTATTTATGTGATTCACTTCAGTAGAAAATAAGTTATTATTCTGGAAGAAAAAAAAGAAAAAAAAAACAAACCTAATAAAAAGAAAACAAAACCATAACCAAACAAAACATATAAAAAACCCAACCAACCAAACAAACAAAACCCCAAAATTACTGGATTGTGCTTTGGGTCCTGCTTGTAGCAAAGTTCATAATGATCATGGTTGAGAATGAAAAGAATAGGTTAGTCTTTACCTGCATTCCATTTTTAACCTCTGTCCTATAGTGTATCTTCACATTTCAATTTGAATTCACAATCTAGGAAACAAATTGTTAACTCCTAGGTGTTACCCAACTGAAATAAATCACTATTCTCTCTCCTCACATTAAGGACCCCTCACCAAATGCTTCTGCGCTTGGAAGTAAGTCAGGTAGCCCTCCCCACCCCCCCACCCCCCCTTCTAAACTGAATACCTGCAGCAGGACTTGTGGGGCATCACGCATGTGCACGGAGGAAAGGCTGAAGTCAAGAACTGTGACTATAAAAAGCTGTGACAGCATGAATACAGTGAAGTGCTTCCTCACCCAACAATGTTACTGGACTGTGGTGGTAAGTATCCTATCACTTGCTATTGTTCATATTTCTCCTTTCTTCTCCTTACTTCCCTGTCATTTTCTTTCTATCCTATCTGTTCTAGAGATTTTGAATTTTTGTTCTGCAACTCCAATAAAGTTTGGTGTGTATGTGACATCTGACCTCGTTTGTGTCTTTGTTTCACCATTTGGGATCACCTTTAGATCTTCTCGACAGGGTCCCTCAGGACAAAGGGGTGTACCTGCTGCCCAATTTACACTAGGGTAGGGAAGGCCCAACCCAGCCATACATGGGCTCCACACGAGAGTGAGGGAGCTTGGAAAGCAAGGGGGTTCTGCCCAATCTTCCATAAGCCACTCACCAACCCTGGTGATTGTTTGTGTTTTAGTACCCAATATTGTACTTTGTCTCTGCGGGATCCAACGAGAATCTCCATGTCACCAGCTTATCAGATCATGACACCTTAATTCATAATACATTTGCATAACTACCCTTCTGCCACCCATCTTTTTCTTAACTGTGACTGGAGTTCTCTGGACACAGAAAAAGATAATAAATAATTGGTTTAAGAAAATTAAGGGAAAATCCAACTGCTTTTCTTCTACCCTCTTTAATCTAAGTGGTAACTGGTAATAGAATTTTTTAAATATTTTTTTAACTTCTGCTAGACCAGGTGCCCTGTGTGCTATGTTGGATGAACTGACTAAAAATACAGCTGTACATGTTGGATGCTCTTCAATCTAGAGCTTTTGTGGAGGTATGTGTAATCACACAAAATCTGTTTGCTCCTTGAAAATTACAATATCTGCAGGGTACACAATGCTTTACAAGCTACAAAGCCAAGAAAAATGCTTGAGATATTTCTCAACATTATCATGAGACATTGATTAACCATAACATTAATTTGCTGATTTTTCTATTTCTTTAAATAAGAGGAATCCTGTTATTGTGAGATTCTTTTAAATTACATTAGAATAATAACCATGAGAGTGCGGGTGTAAAATTCTTCCTTGCAGTGTTGTTAACATGAACATAACTTTGTGTTTGACAAGAGAACTGAAAATTTAAATGTGAAAATTACATTGATAAAACAAGGAAAAATTTTAATGTTTTAGTTAAACAATTGAAACTAACTGTTGCTTTGCAATGTTGGTGGGTTTTTTGGTTTGGGGTTTTTTTTGTGTTTTGGGGGGGGGGGATTTTTTTGGTTGGTTGGTTGTTTTTTACCTGCTGGAAGTGACTTTTTAGTACATCAGGCTACAGAAAGAGCAGTAGAGTCTGACAAACCAACATATGCTTATGCTTCTCAAAACCAAAGAGAATTAATACCACTGGCCTTGGTCATGCCCTCCATGGTAACAGCTGCTTGTATTACAGCCTGTGCAACTCTTCCATCATTGTTTAGCTCTGATTATTAGACAAAGTATATGGTCTATGTAGCTTAACTCTTCAGTCTAGAGGAAATACAACATATAGTTTTTTAGTTGATTTTTACTAATTTCAGTTGGTTTTAAAGTCCAGTATTAATATGCTCACAGATTAACAGGGATAAGAAGTAGGCTATTTTTTGTGTTGATTAATAGATATTTTGTACTGATTCTTCAGGTGTATTAAACTATTTAAAAAACTTAGGAGTTCTTGTTTAAGTAAGGAGGATACTAATTGAATAGCTGTAGTTTAATTGTGTCCCCCAATGGACTGGGAGAAACAGTCGTAATGACTTAATGAATATACTCTGAAGGAACCTTTCTACTATGTTAGTACCTGTTCCTTTCCCTTTGCAAGATTCAAGAGTAGATTCTGGAATATAAAAAAAAAGAAAGAAGGTATTTTTAACAGCAGAGATCAATGTTTTCAAATATGGCTTTCTCAAAGAACTGATTTTCATACAGTGCTTAGGAACAGACATCTGAGAAATGGAAGTTCAGAGTGTAACGAAAAATAGGCAGCATGGTCACAACCTGACTTACCTGTTTTGAAAGTATTAGTCATGATCTATGTATCTGGCAGAAAACAGCTGAAAGTGTGCTCTTATAAGAGTCATACACAGATAAAATAGCATGCGAGTACATGAGTGAATGAAGTTGACAGACAATGGTTTTTCACTTTTAAGAGCCATCACCTGAAACTTTTAAAACTACAGGAAACATAACACTAAATAATATAAGAAACAAGCTTTTACTGGAAACATAAATAACTTATTAATATGTTTACCCTATCTCTTACTTCAATAACTGATACTACTACTAAACTAATAGGCAGGGCCTTGCTATCTCAATTAATGACTTTGCATCCTGGTTGTTCCACCTGCCTTTCTTGTATATCTTCCCATTACATTCCTACCTCCCAGAGCTGTTAAGTATCACTGTATTTTTGCATAATAGTATAAAAGTTTAAAGTATTTTCTTGAGAGCTTGTAGCTGCAGACAAAATCTTGGAAACACAATTGAAATGGGACGGAAATCTCAAAGGTTGATAAAATGAGATTATAATAAAGCAAGCCATGAGTTGAAATAAGCCTCATTTTTGGGAGGCTGTCCTTTATCTTTGGATACTTGGGTTAAGCATGACTGAAGTCTCCTATTACTTGCTTCTAGTCACTTTTAGATGCTAATTAGGAAGTGTAATCCTTATGAAAAGCACTCTGACAGTTCTTTGTGTAATGCTGTACTTAAATCCTGATCTGTCTTTCTTCTGTTCTTCCTCTCTCCTTGAATCAGTGTAAATTTTTGCAGTAAATGCAAATGACAGCTCCAAAACACTCTAAACATGACTTTATATGCCTTATCAGGAAAAGGTTAACATAAAGGTTGGAACAATGCAAAAGTATTAAACTTCTAGATTTACTTCTTCCATGAAATTAAGTTCAAGCAGACAGTAGAAAATATTATTGTAGAATTTATTTGAATGAAAGCTACCTTCTAATAATGCACTCATCAAAAAAATAAAGGCGTGAAAGGACAATGTAGATCTTCATTAAAAGTGTCTATATATGAGGTCTTTTATTTAGGCAGTGTTTTTATGTCCCAGAGAAGAAAGTGAAATGTGCCAAACACATTGAGGTAAGGGAATTTTTATAATATGTAAATATTATTATTCAGTAGTGATGAAAAGAAAGCTTGTAAGATATATAATCAAAAGCATGGTGGAGAAACAGGTGGCAGGGGAGAGGAAGGAACAAACTTCTGAATTCATTTCAGTTTGGGGAATTTTAGTGTACTCAGTTATAGAATAAATGTGCAGCATTTTGTTAATAGTCAAGTGTTATTATGAACTGCTTCTAATTAATATGAGTTTTTTCTGCCTGTTACCAATTCTTAACACTTTAATATTAGAAGGTGTCTCTAGAACTATTGTAAACATGCCCAGAGGTTTTTACAGTAGGCACAAGAATTATAAATGCAGATATAAGAATAATAACAATAATAAAAAGCATTCATAATACTATGTTCCAGAGCTGATCTAAACATAATACAGCTTCAATCACAGTTGTGGCACTCAGTCAAAGAGAAAATAATCTCATAATGATTATTAAACACATTTTCTACAGCACTATCCCTATTCAGGATTTACTGGTGCTCCTGCTGCTTATTTGCCAACAGACCCATTGTGTAAATCCCATCATTTAATAGTACAGAACGTAAAGAATAATCTTTCAGACCAACATGAACAATAAATATTCTAATATGATTATTTATTCAATAGGAATATAAAAATATGCTTAAGGAAAACAATATTTGATTTTCTATCTTTATTGCTAGATATTTCATCACATCAAGACTATACAGAAAGGACCATTTCTACTGTGAATAGTGATCAAATGCAAGCTGGCATCAATTCTTGGCAGGGTTTTTGGGCACAACTAATGTGCAAACCATAAATAAAAATAATGAGTGATGCACTCATAAATTTGCATTTTAAATACAAATTAATTTGTTTTCAGTTATGCAGATACATTAACTTCTTCACAAGTATAGGAGTGTATTAAATACTTCTATAGATAAAGGAGTAAGGACCTGCCACAGGAATTAGCCCTTGCAGGATCTGAATGCTTCCTTTTTTACACTAGGAAACAGCATTATAGCCTGTGTCAGTTCTATTTATTTGCTTATGCAAATGGAAAATTCTTTTTTTTTTACATCCTTCTTAGCTTGTCATTACACTGCTTATGCTAAACATGACAGTGTGCTTGCTTCCTACCTTCTGTAACAAGAAATAACTCTTCTAGATTAATTTCTACCTAGTTAAACTTCATAAACTTTCACAAAGAATTTGTTGCACCTTTATACATGCAATTGTGCCCTATGCAAGGACTTGTGGGAGAAACCTGTACTTTCAAAGGCATCATATATCACTCTTCTTCAACTTAAATTCAGACATATGACATCGAGGTCAAGAAAGTCCTGCTAGCAAAGAGTGTCAAGGCAAATCAGGTCTTGCATGGCTGACTGCAGCTGATTTGTCCCCAGGCTGGCAGAAAGCTTTGAGGGAAGAGACAAAAACTACCTTTATGCTAACGAAACCATACCACGATCTGTTCTGCTTTCCCTTCTGCAAAATCTTTTAAAAGTAATTTTCCTATTCATGTAGAAAAGCCAGCCACATACCCACCACACAGCTGTACACTGTCAGTGTCTGAAAGCTGCTTTATGTCCCATTTTCAGGAGATCACAGGGCTGATCTGACCTTTCACAATACTTTCAGAGTTTCTCACTGTAACCTTGCTATAAAGCCTTCTCACTAAACTTTGTGCTTGAAGACAAAAAAATAACTGTCAAGTTTTAGTATTGAAGGACTGTTCATTTTGTGCAACTCTCCTGTATGTGCTCATTTCTTAAAAATGCAAGATTTCACACAGTTAACTGGGAATTTGGACATATTGCTCTGATGACAAACACTTTGCAAATAAAGAACTCCCTGCTTGCACTGTTGGTCTTCACTTTTTACAGGGCCAATATTCAATCCTGACAACACCTGGTAAGAACCGCCTGGCCTTAAAAGGAATTGGAAGGGCTAAAGGACTGCAGTAACTATGGACAAAAGAGATAAAATCCAAATTAGAGATTGCTGAAGATCCTTTCTGGAAAACATAATTTTTCTCTGAAGAATCTCCTAGTGAAATATCCATTGGCACCATCAAGTTTTGTAAAGCTCTGTACAGTAATTTCACTTGACTACATGATTACTTGCAGAAAATTGCAAGAATCATTATATAGTCATTTATCCACTAAACCTTTTAAGAAACTTGATTGTTTACTTATCCTTTTCAGAATTTGAACAAAAGTAAGCTTAGGAAGGAAATGAAATTAAGAAAGCTATAGTAAAAATTATAAACACTTAAAATATGCTAAGCTTATGTATCTCATTTCATTCAGTGCAAGGAAACCTAGAAACTAAATTTTCATATTTTCAGACAGGATTTTGCACAGAATCTCCTTGAGCAAGACAGACAATGTATATTGGTCATAAATTATTATGTTCATGTACAGGAATTCATTCATCTAGTGACAGCAGCACAGAATCACCAAATCACAGAATCACCGAATCATTGTGGTTGGAAAGGAACTTGAAGATCATCAAGTTCAACCATAACCTAAATCCACCAACCATAACCTAATCTACCCGTTCAGTGCTTAAATCACATCCCTAAGCACCACATCTGGATTTCTTGGAATGGTCTTTCCATGGAAGTGGTGGAGGCACTGTCCCTGGATGTGTTCAAGGAAAGGCTAGATGTGGCACTCAGTGCCATGGTGTAACCAATGTGGTGGTCTTGGTCATAGGCTGGACTTGATGATCTTAAAGGTCTTTTCCAGCCTTGGTAATTCTGTGATTCTCTTTTAACCACTTCAAGGCATGGTGACTCCATGACATTCTTGGGCAGCCTGTTCCAGTGTCCAACCACTCTTTCAGTAAAAAATTCTTTTTAATATCTAGTCTAAACCTTCCCTCATCCAACTTCAGGCCATTTCCTCTTGTCCTATCATTACTCACTTGAAAGAAGGGGCCAACTCCCACCTTCCTACAACTTCCTTACAAGTTGTTGTAGAGACCAAGAAGGTATCCCCTCAGCATCCTCTTCTTTGAACTAAACAATTCCAGTTCCCTCAGCCTCTTGTCATAGGACTTATTCTCCAGACCTTTCATCAGCTTGGTAGCTCTCCTATGGGCATGCTCCAGCAACTCTACATCCTTCTTTTAGTGAGAGTCCCAAAACTGAACACAGTACTTGAGGTGTGGCCTCACCAATGCCAAGTACAGGGGCATGATCACCTCTCTACTCTGGCTGGCCACACTGTACTCTACACTCTACTCTGGCTGGCCATCTTCCTGATGCAGGCCAAGATCCTGTTGGCCTTCTTGGACACCTGGGCACAATGCAGGTTAAGTTGGCTGTCAACCAGCACCCCCAGGTCCTTCTCCACCATGCATCTTTCCAGCCACTCATCCCCAGGCCTGTAGTTTTACATGGGGTTGTTGTGACCAAAGTGCTGGACCCAGCAGCTGGCCGTGTTGAACCTCATACAACTGGCTTTGGGCCATCAATCCAGTCTCTTCAGGTCTCTCTGCAGAGCCTTCTTACCATCAAGCAAATCAACTCTTCCACCCAACTTAGTGACAACTGCAGACTTACTTATGGAGCACTCAATTCCCTCATCTAGATTATTAATACAGATATTGAACAAAACTGAGCCTTGGGGGACACCAATGGTGACCATCTACCAACTGGATCCAACTCCATTCACTACAACTCTCTGGGCTCGGCCAGCCAGCCAGTTTTTTACCCAGCAATTTCACAGTTATACAGGTCATATGGGCCTTTTTTAAGGTGTGCAAAACACAATGGGAATCTTTGCATTGATTTCAAGAACCATTTTCTTTTTCACTGACTTAGAACCCACGGGTGGCAGGAAGAAGTCTCACTGCCGGTAGTTAGTAGCAGGCAGGTTCCGCAGGTGAGCAGGGACAGCAGGGAAGCAGGGAGCATAGGCAAGCAGGGACCACAGGCAAGCAGGCATTGCAGGTGAGCAGGGATTGCAGGCGAGCAGGAGCCCCAAAAGAGCAGGCAAACCCCCAGAAGACGAGCAGCAGCACGTTCAGTGTCCATCCAAAGAGCGGCTGCAAGTGGCAGGCAGGCAGTTTCTTTATGAGTCTCAGGGACTTGCTCCTTCATCCCCGGTTGGCCAGTCTCTTGCTCCTGGGTCTTCCCTGCCCATCAAACAGGGACTTTCTTACCCTCCTGTTGCAGTTTTCCAGCCATTGCTCCTGCCTGTGCTGACCTGAAGGGCATATTATGTTCGTGTGAGGAAAAGTCTAGTGCTTCACACAAGCTTCTAAAATCTCTAAAACAAGCTGACTGCCAAACTGCTGCTCTCCATCACTGTTGGTTTTGTCCCTGCAAATGAATTTTATAAATATTTTATAATGTATAAGCTGAAAACATGAATACAGATGACTAAAATCATCTTACTGTAAAGAGAATCAGACAAAAATCAACATTAGGTGAGTTATTTAGCCAATACTAGTGATACTAGTATGAAATTGGTCGAAGAAAGAGGTATCAATATTTTTTCTTTCAGTCATTGTATCTAATTTTTATTTCTGGCCTTTACCTTGTATGTAAATGGCTTTGTAAAGCAGTAACAAAATATTACCACATAGAACGTTTTTTTCTCTATATCTAGGAGGAAGCACTTATTCCAAGAGAATGCAGTTTGTACACGGGAATTAAATATGCATTGCTGCTGTGAAATTGAACAACCGTAATCCACTCCTTGGCAACTATCACAGCAAGTAACCTCTTCCTCTTACAAACTGAAGAATGTCTCCTTAGAGACCTGCTTGGATGCTGCAATATAGAGACATTTCAGCAATCTTTGCCTTTATGAAATATTGCAGGAGAAAGACACAAAATGAAAGGACTTCCATATTTAACTTTCAAATACATTGATTATTCTGTCACTGTACTCATTCCAAATTACTGGACTAGCTTGAGGTCAAGAAAGAATTGTTTGGATAGATGGCTTTGAAAACATCTCTGTAGCCCATAAAGAATGAAAAACATGCTTTTTCCAGACCTAGCCTTGATTGTTCTTTCTTTCAATCTGGCCATAAAACACTAGGGCAGAGAAGTGGTGAGAGGAGAGGGTAAAATAGTGATTCAGTTTCCAGCTTTGACCTGTCCCCCTGGGTTGTCCTGTTTGCTCAGAGCACGATGGTTGATGGTAGATACATCTGACTAGAATATGCTGTACAGTACCTGTAAGCTGCCCTTAAAACAAGATTTGTTGCCCTTACCAGCAGTAAACATGGATGTAGAGGCCAAGGCTAGACTAATACAGGATGCATTTTATCCCATGTGAATAGTAACATCACTGTCAGTTGACTTGGCTGTTACTCCATTTGCTAGTTTAGCAAAGAATCAGATGGAAATAGGCAGGCAAAGAGCAACCAGGGAAATGGGGAGACCTAAAAGGAGGTAAATCCAGGACAATTTAAATTAATCCATTTTTAACACTAACATTAAGCAAAACAAAAATCCATAAAATTAAAAACTTATTCTAGAATTATTTACTGACCAAATAACTTTTCAGTGTATGTGAACATCATACATATTTACACTTAAATGTATATTTAAGCTTGCTCAGGACTAAGGTATCTTGAGGCTTTTAATACATTTTACATTTAAAGCCAATTTTAAAAAAATATTTATTATTTTTAAATTCAGAAAGCATACTGAACAATGTGCCTTACAGTAAAATAAACTGATTATGTACCCATACTACAACAACTTCATTTTTCAAGTTAATTCAAGGAAATGTTTTAGAAAAATTATAAAATCAAGAACACATTTTCATATGGGCATTGTGAATAACAAGTTCTGCCCCAAAGTAAATGATAGAAAAGTTAACTATGGTAATTTTAATTATTTTTAAAATTATATTCTTAATTTAAAGCAAAGTAAATTACACTATTATGGATAGTGAAATACGATTCATATTTAGGATACTAAATGTGAAGGTAAACATATAATTTTGAGCAGCTTTTTTGGGCTTTATCTGAACAGGAATTTTTAAATCACTAATTCCATGACAGCATTCCCATTTAACAGAATCCAGAATTAAACCTGGATGAATATGAAGAAATCTGCATTCATTAGCAGATACCCAGTTAAACTGTCCAGTTGCTTAGAATCTTGAGTGATGATAGCATATTAAGGCAGAAATTATTCACTACAAGTAATTCTGATGGATCTCATCCTTGGGAACATGCCTCACCACTCAGTGTGAGTAACAAGCCCCATTGCTCAGGGATTTTATTGCTCTTCCAAGCTCTGACCTTATCACAGGAAGCATATTGTGGCTACTGCCCAGGTGCTGGTTCTCAGATGTGTTTGTA
>NW_009953201.1:65139-86438 GCF_000747805.2 Chaetura pelagica | reverse complement strand
ATTCCTCTTGATGAAGAGAATTAAATATAGATTTCCAGTCACACTGAATGGAAACATGAGGTGAACATACAGCTCAGAAGACTCCATATATTTGTGTACTATATGTATTATGGAAACATTTTAGGTCAGTTGCTGAGGCTTGAGGGAAATAACTTTTTGTGCAAGTAACTGTAAAAATAAAATGAGAAAAAACTACATGCTGCAAACCCACAGGAACCTGAGGGAAATGGGGAGAAGGTAAGAGATTGTTTTACCCAGGAAATAAGCTACCATGGCATTCAGATGGGAGAGGAAGTAGGCAGTAAGAGAAATACTGCAACTTGCCTAATACTTCAGGCACATTGGAGCCAAATGACAGGTTACTTTTAATAAGTAGAGAATAGATTTCTTAAATTCCAATTTAAGCATATTGCTAGTGTGATTCTTCCAAAACAAGTTAAGTGTTTTTGGAGCACAAGCTCCATGCCAATTCAGATGTGAGTCTGACCATGCTTCTATAAATTAGAAGTCCTTTTATTGCAACAAAACGTACTTAGAGTACTGCAAAAATGTAAAATACAAAAATCAGCTTCTCACATTTTGCTGTGAACACAGACATGATTCCTTGCACATGTACTACCTGATAAGTATCTTATTTTTCTTTTCATTAGGTATATCCAAACACATGATAATCACCCTCTTTTTATTTTGGACTTTACATTTTTACTCAGAAGCATTACTGCAGAAAAAAGTAAGGTTTAAAACAAGGTTTTGTATTCATACAGTGGTCATTGCAGGAAACTGCGGCTGAAGTTGAATAAGAGAACAAATCAAATTATTTCAATCGTCACCATTGATGCCAGGAATGCAGCTGAACTCCCAGTGTAGGTGTGGTGTTAACTCCAGCATTGCATATGATTATGTGTGTACATGAGATGAAAACAAAAATCTAACACTTGGTAGTCAGCAGGATACTTTAGCCACTTTTTTTTTCTTTTTTTCATTTTTTTTTTCCCCAGATTTTTTAAAACATAATCTCTGTAAACTGCTGTATAAAAAGCTATGATTCATGTGGGGAAATCTCTTGAAGTTTCAGGATAACACACCAACATAAAAACCACCTTCTCGAGACCATTTTGGATTTTACCTACAAGGTTACCTTTTGAGGCAAAAGGAAACAACTGGCAGGAGCTGCTACACAGCATCTTCTTGCTTTTCTGAGAGTCTTGGAAAAATATAAGAGATTTCTTAGGGTAGAGAAAGTGTTCCTAGAACAGTGTAATAGGAGATCATTAGCACATCCCAGCACACACTAAGGAAGATGTTTTAGCATCTGTTCTGAAGCTCCACAGTGTGCAAGCCAAGAGTCTTGGGTACTGGCAATCAAGTGTGGAGATGGATCACAGTGTGCATGCCAACAGTCTTGGATGCTGATATTCAAGCACAGAGATGGAAATTTTGCTTGGAGGGAGCATATGAATACCAGTAAAATTAAGTGTGTTTCCTTCCAGTGCTTTGAATGTGAACAGAATGAAGAATCTACTTATGTTCTCATTGATATAAGTATTTCATATAGTGGAAATGAGGGAGAAATAGAGTAGAATTTTTAAATAAGAGGAATTCGTTTATGAAATACATATTCCACTCAGCTAATTTAATCTGTCATGATTCTCTGTAAATGTTTTAAAAGCACAAATATGTGATAATAATTAGGACTGTAACTATAAGGATATAAGAAGATGAAATATAAGGACTTAAGATGATGAAAAAATAAATTAATCACATTCACCTGAAAGCAAAGGTATTTTAGACTCCATACCAAGGCTTTTCTACAGGACACAAATTCCTCCTGTAATAGTAAGGATAGAAATGCTTTTTCAAAGGAGAATCAGATGTGAGTGTTAGGGTCTTACTTCTAGAGTACTACCTCTCTCCTTTCCATCTATACCAGTGTGTTTGTGTTGAAATCCACAGGATGGCACCACTGCATGGTAAATTAGCTAGAAGGAATATTTGACCTTCAGTATTTACATCACAGACTACTCGAGTAGAAAAAGCGAATGCCATCAATTCCTGAATGTGTAGGATTTTGGCCATCAAGTGTCCTTTTGCAGTTTGAGGTTATGGTACTGTTCAGGCACTTAACAATGATTCAGCCATATTTATTACAAGGACAACTTCCACGGATTTTGAAAACTGAACAAGGAATTGTTCATTTTCCCAGGGCTGCTCAATTAATAGGCATTAAAGTGTAATTGCACTTAAGTAATTCAGGAATGTATTTTCAGTGACTTAAATGCTGAAGTAAAAAGGATAAGTGAAGAAGTTGTCTCACATTCGTTGGATTTCAAACATTTCTAACACCATGTACTATATATTCAAACATTTTTTAAATGGGGATAGTCTTCCCTAATGTTGGAATGATGAAGACATGTTGAGATGACCAGTGCAGACCAAGACTCAAGTCTTGGCAGGAATGAGCTACTGTCAGGAGACATTTCTATTTCACACTGCTGCTGCAGAACTTCACAGCATGCAATTTTGCATATTCTCTGGCAGATCATTCCTGTTATTATGTTGTTACCTAAACATCCTGCTGTTATAATAAAGTGACAGCCTTATGCAACTGAAATGTATCAATATCAATTAATGAATGTCTAGGTGAAAAAAAAAGCCATTTTACAGCAGATCATAGAATCATAGAAACATTGAATGTCTTAGGTTGGAAGGGACCTATAAAGGTCATTGTAAAGGTTCAAAAACAGAGCAAGAGGCAGGTTGAACAGTTAAACCCTCCCACTTAGGCTTTACTTGATACCTGTCGAGCCCCCCCTACAGGTGGTAAGCACTTCTGCTCCAAAAGGGTATGAGGACGAAGTGAGGGGTTTATTGGTTTTGACATTTCATGAAAAAAGAAAAAAAAAAAAGAGGTATACAAATATATGTGTAATACAAGCCACTGATGGGGTGCTGGCAGGATAGGAAAAGGATTATTATCATAAAAGGAGGTGATTTAGTGTGCATCGCAGTTTCCCCCGTTGGGGTCACCGTTGTGCATGTAAGAATGGGGAATTAACTCTGTGGAGAGATAGAAAAGCAGGTAAGATTTGTGTATGCAGTTCTTACACTCCTGAGGCATTGAAGGCAGCAGAAAGTAGCAGCAGTGACAGCTCCTGGACTGGAGGGCAGCAGATATGCATCATGTGGGCAGCAGGCGTGCATCACGTCTGCAGCAGCTCACGCTCCCCTGCTCCACCCCTGGCTTTCTCGGCACAGCAGCTCCTTTGGGTCCTCGGATCGGTTGGCTGGGCTGTGCTGTCCTTGGCTTGGCTCTGGCTGGGCAGAGGTGGGGATCCTACTTGGTGCTGCTCCGGCTTGGCTCGGCTCCAGCTTGGCTGCAGGAAAATGCCCAGTGTGGCCCCAGCTCGGGTTGTCTGCAGGCAGAGGCCCAGTGTGGTGGTGCTGGCAGGAGCTCCTTTCTTCCTTGGAAGCAGGCGGGGATCTCAGCTCTTTATGTTCTTAAAAGAACAGTTAGATTTCTGCCTTTATCCCCTCAGGATTCCACAAAGATCTGGCAAGCCACAGGAGACTAGAGTGCCCGTAGGCTATCAGGGATCTCCAGTCTCACCCAACAGAGGAGAAGGCCCCCCCATGCTGTCCAGTGATTTCAGGTTACGGTGACCCAGCTTCAGGTGCTGCAATGCATTATCTCATTGTCATGCCAGCCTTGGCTCAGCCAATCTTGAGTCCTGGGGCAGAACAGACCACACACAGGCAGGCAGGTAGACCCCTTCCACAAAGAAAAAGCCAGTGTCCCAGATCTTGAATGGTTCCTGGGGCCACAGGCACCATGCAAGAGCAGTGTCCATATGATGAAATAGTTTTATGAGAGACATATATTTTTTGTGGTAAGGGACATAACTCCTTGGTGATCATCTAGTCCAAATCCCCTACGATAAGCAGGGACATCTCCAACTAAAACAGATTGCTCAGAGCCCCATCAAACCTGACCTTGAATGTCACCAGGGATGGGGCGCCCACTGCCTCTCTAGGCAATGTGTTCTGGTGATCTGCCACCCTCATGTTAAGCAACTTTTTCCTAATGTCCAACATAAATATACCCTTCTCTAGGTTAAAACCATTACAACTTGTCCTATTGTTACATGCCCTTGTGAAGAATTCTTCAGCAGTCTTCTTATAGGCTCATTTCATGTATTAGAAGGTTGCTACAAGTTCCCCCCAGAGTCTTTTCTTCTTTAGGATGAACAACCCCAATTCCCTCAGCCTGTTTTCATAAGAGAGGTGATTCAACCCTATGATCATTTTTGTTGCTTCCTTTGCATACGTTCCAACACGTCCACGTTGTTCTTGTGTTGGGGGCTCCAGAGCTGGACACAGTACTTCAGGTGAGGGGCAGTGTAGAGGGGCAGTGTAGAGGGGCAGAATCACTTCTCTCAATCTGCTGGCCACACTTCTTTTGGTGCAGCCCAGAAAGAGATTGGCCCTCTGGGCTGCAATTGCACATTGGTGGCTCATGTCCAGCTTTTCATCCACTAGTACCCCCAGGTCTTTCTCCATATGGCTGTTCTCTAGCATGTCTTCCCCCAGCGTGTATTCACACCTCTGTTTGTCCTGGCAGGACCCTGCATTTGGTCTTGTTGAACCTCATGAGGTGCACCTGGGCTCACTTCTCCAGCTTGTCCAGGTCCCTCTGGATGGGATCCCATCCCTTTGACGTATCGGCTGCACCACCCAGCTTGGTGTCACCAGCAAATTTGTTGATGGTGCTCTCAATGCCACTGTCAATATCATTAATGAAGACATTAAACAACACTGGTCCCAGTACAGACCCCTGAGGGACACCACTTCTCACCATTTTCCATCTGGACATCGAGCCATTGACCACTACCCTCTGGATGTGAACATGCAGCCGTTTCCTTAGCCACTGAACAGTCCACCCATCAAACCCATATCTCTTCAACTTAGAGAGAAGGATGTTGTGGGGGAAGATGTTAAAGGCCTTGCAGAAGTCCAGATAGATGACATCCGTAGGTTTTCCCTTGTCCAGTGATGCAATCACTTCATTGTAGAAAGCCACTACCTTGGTCAGGCAGATTTTGCCCCTAGTAAAGCCATGTTGGCTGTCCTGAATGATCTCCCTGTCATGTACCTCTTTCTGTGTGTCTTAACATGTCTTCTAGGAGGATCTGCTCCATGATCTTCCCAGGCACAGAGGTGAGGCTGACAGGTTGGTAGTTTCAAGGGTCCTCCTTTCTACCTTTTTTAAAATGGGTGTAATATTTCTTTTCTTCCAGCCATTAGGGACTTAACCTGACTGCCATGACTTTTCAAATATCATGGAAAATGACTTGGTAACTACATCAGCCAATTGCTTTAGGACTCTGAGATGCATCTCATCAGATACCATAGACTTGTGCATGTTCAGGTTCCTCAGATGGTCACAAAGACAGTCTTGAAAAGTCCTGGAAAATGGGAGAGGTGCCTGAGGACTGGAGGAAATCTAATGTCACTCCAGTCTGAAAGAAGGGCAAGGAACAGAAGCTGACTGATCAGCCTGAGATCTGTCCCTGGAAAGATGATGGAGCAGCTAATTCTGGAGGACAATGCAGTGCTGAATCCCTTACTAGATTACTGAAAGGCAAATATTATATTCTAGCAAAGAAGAAATTACTAAAACCATGTTATTAATTATTTCACTACTGATTATCTCTGACATGCGAGCAGTCTGACTGGGTCTAAAAAGTCTGCTAAAATAAAAGAGAGGAAAAAATCTCTGTGGCTAGTGTAAAATAACATTTGTTTCTGTTATGAGCAAAGCCAACTCCATGAAAAGAATGATAACTTTTTTTTTTGAGATGGTAAAATTTGTAAGTTTGCCTTTCTCCTGTCCTAAACATTTAAGAGAGATATCTTGCATTATTTAAGTGCTTTCTTTATAGACACCATACTGTGAATATGATCCTAGCCTGGTGAAAATCATTACAGATCTATCAGAGACTATTGTTTTCTTCATATTAGAGCAGCCATTGATGTGTTTTTGTTCACTGATAGATTTATTATGAGTAAGTATTAAAAATGTTCTGTTGTTCATCATAATTTCCCAGCAACCGTGCTAATTAAATCATTTAAGTAATCCAGTTGTACAGCTTGTGTTTTTGAGTGACTGACAAAATGCAATTGATAATACTGGAAGTGGACAGCTGTTAATGTTCTTTCTATGTGGTAGCATAAATTACTAGTGAATATCAATGAATGCAACTGCAGAAATAATATTGCTGCAGAGATATTTTAGTAGCTCACACTAATCAATTTTTTTAAAATGTAAACATCTTAAACATCTCCAAAGTTAGATTCTGTAAATCACATCACCTTGGTGTAAAATAAACTGATTTTCAGTTTTTCATTCAGGGGGATTGAAAAGATGTGTTTTAGTTTCCTTTAACACTGTCACTCTTCTTGCTTCCTCTTCTAAAAGCTTCCTACTCATTAAACCCACTGTGTGATCTTTACATAAGAATTAACTGCCACTGAAGCAGAGACAGTTAGTATAAGCATGTGGATTTGCAAGTCTTGTTTGCTTTCATCTGGCAGCTCCAAAGACATTCAGCAGCCAGGTATGCTTGCTTTCTTTTTTTCATTGGCCCCTGTGTCTTGGTATGAGCCCAGTTCAACTTATGATCTGTGGTATTCAAAAGTGAAGAAATAGAACACGATCACACAGAGAATTAGAAAACAAAATAAATAAATAAATAAATAATCTTTTATTCAATTGTTTACCAGCCACTCAGTTAAAACTAAGGTACTCTGCCATTTGGAATTAAATCACTGAATGTGCGTTGCAATGAGGTGAAAGGTCTGACTCAAACACCAAAAAGGTACAGAACTTTTGAGTTTCAGATGTGCAGGAGAGGACAAAGGAATCTTGAGATGGATCGAAATACTGTGATAGTAAAAGTCAAAAATCCCTTCATATAGTTTGCAAACAGAAAAGATTAGATATGTTTTCACAATCTTGTTTTATGTAAGAGGGAGTGCAAATGATCTATTCTCCTGAAGTACTGCAAGCAGATAGCTGTGTGCCCTTCAGTTCTGAGAATTTGGGGTTTGTAGGCATCAAAGCTGCTTAACAGGCATAATTTCTCTGGCCATCCAGCTATCATTTCACAAGTATTATCCCTGCTTTATCTACCTTTCTATAGGTAGATAAGGAACAGTGACGGGAAATTAAACCCTGACTTCAGTAAGTTATAGATACAGCCCCTTGGGGTGGTCAGAAAAGGGGAAACAGTACTTCATGGACTGCTAAACTCAATCAGAGAAAATAAAGCAGGAAAATTAAATCTGTCCTTGCTACCATAAATAGTATCAGAAATGGCAAGCTGCAAGAAAGGAAACATTTCAGAAAGAAATAACCCATGGAGCATGAGGTCAATCGACCATCTATTGCTGACCTCAGTAACTTTTAACTAGACCTACAACTGAAAGCTCTGCCCAAAGACAGCGTATAGAATCATATCTCTTCTTAAATCACAAAGGCAGTGTACAGAACTGTATTTCTTCTTTAACAAAAATTCTCTGTTTCGAGACTTTCAACAATATTGAATTATTCTCAGCATAGAAGATAAAAACCTCTATCATCTCTAACGAAGAAATAGACTCTGATCTTTGGAATACTAGCATGCAAGTCATTAAATACATCCAGGAGTGGGTTTTTGTGTTTACATTTTGGTGGCTTTTTTTTCAGATAATATTATAGGGATCATTTACATAATGTGATGTAGTTTTATTACCAAAAACCTAAGATTAGTCTATAAACGTGAAGTTTTTGAGCATGTTACCAGGGGAAATTTCCATTCAGATAAAATAACAAATATTAACAGAAAGTATGCATTTCCCCTTCTAAATATTTTTTCTCCTTATAGGTACTTTGGTATGGGTCTAAATGAAGAGAGATTTGAAGTAAATTACTTTAATCAATAGAAGTCAGTAAAAATATGCATATCTTATTTCTTATAAGAACTGTCACAGTTATGAATAAATACAGCATTCATATTTCCCTGTGTTTGCTTCTTCACATCCCTGTATTTTACTCTAGAATCCTTATTAATGCTGATAGAATTGTTGTTTCAATTTCAGGTGTATTGGTATGTTTATGCTTATTTCGCATTCCTCCTACCTCTCCACTTCTCTATATCGGATTTGTTGATCTATATGCTGAAAGCTACCAGTTTAATTTCTTTAGTGAGGAACAACTTTGGTTTCTGCAGTTTTCTTAAAAGACCAGGAGGATTTTTAAAAAGCACTAGTTAGCACTAGATAGCCAAGAGCATAAAATTGTGCATGAATGCTCTTTTCTTTCTGAACCAGACTATATGGCCACTGATTTTCTGATATGCTTTGATCGGAGAAGGGTTAAGTTATTCATTGAAAACAGAGAAAGTACAGTTAGAAAGTTAATTCCAATTATATATATAAACGTTTTTATATAGCTACTTAAAATCATATATATTTCCAAGAGTACAGTAATGTTAACTTGACAACGAAAAGAAACTTGTGGAGCTTAGTCACTAGAAATTACCTGATGGATTTTATCCTTTACTCTCCATTCATAAATTAACTTCTTCTGCACTAGATAAAATTTTTCAGTTTGCCAGGCATTTGCAGTTCATTGTTTGAATTAGCGGACTGGTCATTAGGTCACCATTTTTGATCTGTGTACAAATAAAAAAAACTTCTGAAAAGAGAAGCTAAGGAACATATGAGAAATACAAATAATTAATAATAAAACAGATCTCTCTTAATGAACTAATATTATTCTGAAAATGTGTTTTAAATACTCTTATATCAGGTGACTGTAAGACAATGTACAAATTTCTAGGAAGTTCTTGCTGGCTGATAAAAGTGACATCCAACTATTCTGCTGTAGTTCATTCTTCTGAAATAGTTTCAAGAAAAAAATAAATTATAAAATTACGAACAGTGTCATAAAACAAGAAAGCTCTGTCTTCCTGCTTCTGTTGAAGATGCAGCCTTCTTTAGGGTTTACTATCTCAAACTCATCCTTTATAATCCTTTATAGTTAGTTAGGTCTTTAATACTAACAATAATTATTACTTTTATTAAATACTTTTCTTTTACGTGTAAAAAGGGAAATTAATTAACATTATAACACATAACATACATTCATTAGTTGATTAGTATCATCCTTATGTTCTCCTAGAAACATTAAAACAGTTTTGTGTTTCAATGCCTCCATGTTACTAAAAGCTGATGCAGATTCTTCCCTTGCAGGAAGACCTGAGCTCCATTCATGCAAACAGATATGTAATACACAGCAACAAGCAAATACCCTGCAACAGAGATCACAGTGGGAGATGAGAGTTCACACAGCAAAACACAGCCCCATCTTTTAAAAAATGAGATAAGGGATAGTTCTCATGAGTGGAGTAAGTTAGGTTTCATGCTTTTAGCAAGAGAAAGAACAGTGCATTCCCAACTCTCTGCCTTCTATCACTTACTGGTAGGTACCTGAAAATGTGCATTGTACCTTGCATGAAGGCCAGTACTTAACACCTACACTACAAATGCTGATGGTCATGGTAGGACGACAGAGAAAGGTGCTTCACAGGAATTAGGATTTAACAGCTACAGTTTTCATATGAGACAGCTGTTATTTGGAAAATTTCTATTTAAGCTGTCTTAAGCTGTCTATCCAGCTGTGATTGATGGGCTGACATCTGCTGAGGAAATTAGTAGAGACTTGGTACTTGTAAATGAGAGATAACCACATCAAGAGCACTGCTCAGGACAAACCGAGCTGTCAAAACCAAAATTCTCGTGGTTAATTGTAAAACTAGAAAATCAAAACAAACAGATTTCACTAGCATTTTCATGCTCTACTGGATGTATAGCTTGGTCTTTAGAGTATGCGTTGCATAAGCAGAACTGAATCATGCCTGTGGAAATGGATCTAAAACTCACCTTTGCAATCCCTTTTTCTAAAAGCTGATCCACTGTCCTCCCTCCTTGTTCTGAGTTTTAGCTGATGAATTCTACTAACTACAAATTGTCACAAGAAATCAAAGGTCACTGGAAGAACAGAATAGTGAAAATACATTTTTGCCATTAATTCTTTTTAAAAAACTTTACCCAAGAAGTTGAGAGTGGCATAAAAGCCATTTTATAGCTTTGAAGCTTTCAAACAGATCAAGCCTTTTAATAATTTATTTAGGATGGTGGGAGGGGATTGGAAGAGAGGTTAGGTTTTAAAAGGAGGCAAATGGAATCCTGGGGTGCATAAGGAAAAGTGTGACCAGTAGGTCAAGAAAGGTGAGCCAGTCTTTTTTCACTAGTTCTCTGGGTTAGGACAAGGGGAAAAGGCACCAAGCTGCAACACAGGAAGTTCCACCTCAACCTGAGGAAAAACTTCTTTACTCTTAGGGTGGCAAAGCACCGGAACAGGATGCTGAGAGAGCTGAGTCCCCTCTTAGACTTCTTTTCTCAAGACTAAAGGGGCCCAGGTCTCTTAGCCTTTCCTTGTATGACAGATGTTCCACTCCATTAATTATTCTTGTAGCCCTCCATTGGAGTCTTTCCAGCATATCCCTGTCCCTGTTGGACTGGGGAGCCCAGCACTGAACACAATACTCCAGATATGGTCTTACTAGGGCAGAATAGAGGGGGAGGGGAACCTCCCTTGAACTGCTGGCCACATTGTTCTTAATACATGCCAGGATACTCTTGGCTCTCTTGGTCACGAGGGCAAGTTTTTGTCCCATGGATAACTTCTTGTCCACCAGGACCCCAAGATCCTTCTCCATGGGGCTGCTTTCTAGCAGGTCAACCCGTGGAATGATTATTTTGCAGTCCTTTTTCCAGGTGGATACTTGATCATAACTAGAGTGCAATGGTTTTGTAAAATAAGTTAAAATGGTTTATGCTAACTGAGACAGTCTTGCTCAGGCTTGCCTATCTGTTTGGAAAACCAGTGTTTCCTTTTATATGAAACATATTCTGTGTAATTTTTCCCAGTTAGATGGAGTTCAGCATGAATCATGGTCTAATAAAGATGCAGATATTGTGAAATGCTAAGCACTTTGAGAATAGGACTGGAGACCACATCCATGATAAAGGAGTGTCAAGATTCCTCAAAAGTATCCCAACAAATCTATTGTTGTTTGTGCACATTAGACCACCAAAACACCGAACACGGCTTGCTGATTTGCAGTTATTCATCAGCGAGAAGTTACTCTGATTGCTTCAGTCACTGGAGTAAGCTTATATGTCCTGAAAGAATTTAGGATGTTTCAGGATGTTACCTCCCATGCAGTTCAGATTATTTTTCCACACAATAACTTCTGACTCCTACTGGTGATTGGATTGTGCTCCAAAGCTCAACAGGCCTTGCAAACTGAATTCTATCTTAAGTAACTGGTGAAAGTGTTTATATCCTATGTAGTACCTTCTGTTTAAAATAGGTTCAAAAGGTTTCGCTGAGATTTCCAGACAGCCTCATATCACCATAGGTACTCATAAAATAATAGTGAATATCACCCTTCTTATTTTTACATAGCTAAGTTTATGTACAGTAAATTATGCAAAGTAAATTTCAATCTATTTGATATAGTTAAGTCAATGGGTAAGCTTCAGTAACAAGATGCAGCACTGCAAACAGGAAGGCTTTCAAAATTACAAGTAGCAATGAGATTTTCAGGCTAACTTGCCCTTGACAGGATATTCCAGAGGTTAGAAATCAAAGCATGGAAAGCCATTTTAAAATATGAAGAAAATTTTCCTTTTACTGATTTGATTATCTTCATTGAGCTCTCTTTTAATTAGCAACAAGCTTTCTAGCTAGTGGACTGGTAACGCTGGAATGTTTATAGATACAGCAGAGAGATTGAGAACACTTTGTTCTGCTTGTTGAATCTGCAGCCTCATATGCTAAAGGAGCAGAAGAGCTGTATCTGCAACCCTCCCATAAAGAGGAGTGGACTAGACAGCAAATTTAATCAGAGATATTCCATCTATATATACATGTAAGGTCTGGAATCATGAAAGTCTAGCCCCTTCCTTCTCCTTCTTCTCTTCTGTTCATGGCCAGCAACCAGGGAGGACTCCATCTACCCATCAGTGTTGATCCTTACTTATAGGCTTATGTGTTCCTGACCCTCATAACTCTGCCCTCAGATCCTATCCTTCAGCTGTCTCCAGCTCAGTGGCCCAAGATATTTTGGAACTTCTCAAAGCTAAAGAGGGTCCCATGGGAGTTGCTGTGGGTGGGGGGATGCCAAAGGATTTTGCACATTCCTGCACATACTTGTATGTATTTGTACATATTTTCTTTTGTCATTAGTATTTAGTTAAAACTGTCTAGTTTAGTTTCCAATCTGGAAAGTCTCTCTCTTCGTATTCTCTCTCCCTTCCCTGCCTGTGTGGGAAGGGGAGATCGAAAGCATTGTTGTCACTGGTTTAATTACCAATCCTAAATCAAACCATTACAAATACCAAATGCAAAAACATATTTAACTAGATAAACTAAAGAAAGGATGTGTATAACTCAATCATTTAACTGGTCAATTAAGGTAAGAGAGACTAGAAAGATTCTGAAAATAACCAAATCAGAATTATAATAATCAGTACAGTATTTCACAAGGATTTGGTGCAGTAAGTGTAAAAGCAGAAGATTAAATTGCATAAATCTGAAAGCTTCAGCTTAGCTATGACCTTTGGAATACATGGCACAGATTTGAAGAAGGCATATTTCTGATGCTGGTTATAACTGGAAAGGCACTGGAAAGGCACTGTATGCATACATTAGGAAAAACAGACTACTGTAAAAGACTTCAGAAACCAGAGTTATTAACTACCTAAGTGAAGAACAGCTCTCATGACAACCTAACTCATGGCAAGAGATAAATATCAATATAATTAAAGTGCCTAAGTAACACATTATTGAGGACAGAAGTGTCATCAAAGGTTAGAGTAGCTTATGTAGTTCATGTCTGTACCTCAGGCATTCACTTCCTGAACCTCAGCTGGTGTAAATCTGCATAGACTAATCAGATTGAGGTTAGCCCCACTGATTTTAACATCTGCTGGGGATTTTGCCCTCTACTTTGCCCTGTAAGACTGACTAAAGGTTTTTATTAATTTACATGTCCATATCCTCCCCCTTTTTTTTTTCTTTAGAGATTACATAAAACTTGTTTTATGACCATGCTGTACTTTTTAATGAACTAATATGCCTAGGACTCAAGCTGAATTGTGCAGCTGGTTTAAAGAGAAAATCAATGGATTGTTATTCCCCAAGAATATGAATTTTTTTGAACCAAAGAATGTATTGCACTAATACGATTATTCAAATTAAGGGGTTTTTTTCTGTAAAAAACATGCAATTTGTTGTTTGCATTGTTATGTAGACAGCTTTGTGTGACTTGAAACTCAGTTACAATTCAATTCTGTTGAAGTGAATTATTTGCTTGATCAAAAATATGAACTTTTGAAATATTTTAAGACGGCAAATTTTAACTTTTGTGTGTTGCTCATGTTCAGATGAAAAAAAGGCCCAAACTAGGAATTTCCCAGTAAGCTGCAGACCTCTCTAGAAAGTGGGTCTGGTCTTCCAATGGGTTCCTCAGTACCGCTGAGAAGGGAGTCCCCCATGACTATTACTTGTTGCTGCAGCTTCTGAGCATTTGTTGTTATACAGTGCTCCAAGCAATCTTCCTTAGTCAGCTCTGGCAGCTTATCTTGCGTGGGTTACTTTTCCCTTTCAGTCTGCAGAACTGTGAAATGGTTGTGCAGGTGCATCTTAGGTTTTGTGGAAAGTCTCTTCTTCCTTTGGGTTTTTGATTTTATGATATTCCATTCCTCTGTCTTTTTCCGCATAATTCACTTCCCTCTTTTCTGTTTTTGTTAATGACGAAGTTTTTGTATCTGTGATTTTAGGCTCTGGGAATGCCTCAGTTTGTGTCTGAAGCCAATTATCTATCTCCTGTCTCCCTCTGTGGGGAGTGGTCCATCTTCTCACTCCCCACATAAGATAAAACAAATGCCTTTCAAGCCAGCAAAGCAAGAGTGCCGTCTTTTATCTGATTTAGCCAAGGACAGACTGGAACAGGCCCCTTGCTCTACCAGGTAAGTCCACAGCAAGAAAAGAGCATAAGAGTTACGATAACTGGCAGAAGAATGGACACTAGGTAAAAGATGCCTCTGACAGAGTCCGTACCTGGCCATGCTAACTGGCTGATTTGAACAGTGGCACTTTACTTGAACAGTGATTTCAGATGTGTAAAAGAGAGCAAGTTCTGCAGGCCTGCTGCTCTCTACCTGCCCGGGAGGAAACCCTGCTGCAGTGCCAAAAGCCGCCTGGAAAGCCACAACCGCTGCCTGGAGAAGCCAAAGGGAGGACACCTGTACCGCCCATGATTGGAACCTGCCGCAACTCACCAAAGAGTCTGCCTGCCTGCCTAGTGCTGGGGAATCCCTGTAACTGGGAAGCTGGCCCCCTATGGACCTCCTGCCGAGCCCTGCCAGATGCATCCCAGGAACCACACGCTATGGAAGGGTGAACACAAACACACACACTTAACTTTCCTGCTGGCCTCAACTCCTACCCTTTTACTTCATTGATTCTACACCTCTCCTTCGGAGTGTACATTTAATAAGACCATAGTAGCTTTGAATTATTTTCCTGATATATACCTAGTCTACCTTGGTCCCTTAGTTTGTCTTAACCCTTAATAAACCAGTTGATTCATAAACAAAACGTTGGTCTCGGTAAGAATTTGTAAGCGTGGTGAGGAGGGGTATTCTAAAATACTCTAAAATACAGTCCCGCAGTGGCCATTCCTCTGTGAGAGGTGAACACTATGTGTGAGCCCTTGGTTCCATTCACAGACCCCTCTGCAACGGGGGGGGAGAGTCACAGAAGCATCCTGACAGCTGGTAGTCCCTGGCATGAGCTCGCGACACCCTAATATTCCTCAGCCTCTTACCATCTCCTGCAGTTCAGCAACCTGCTGCAGAAGGTCCTCAACCTGGGCACACCTTTTGCACACAAGATTGCTCCTAGCCCCTGTCCTCTGGATGAAGGGATCGGTAACCATTGGGGTGGATGGTTCAGACCCACCAGCTACTTCTTTAAAAAGATTAGATGTTTCCATCTTAATTCAAAGTATTATCATAGTTCCTGAACTCCTGAACAGCTTTAGTATGAGGGATTCTCTCTTCTACATTATTATGGGAATAGGATGGTCAGCAGAGACTATGCTGATTAATATAGTGGAACTAGGTGCCGATGAGATCAAGGTAATCCTGCAAAAATATAGATGCAAATGTAGACTCCCTAGGAAGTTATCACGGGGTTTGATTTGCTTGGAATTTGACTATGCACTCTTTGACTTCAGTAGTAAAAGTCTCATTCACTCTCACCTCTGCAAGACAAATCAAATCTTTCTCCAGTAACCTTTTCTGTACACAACCAGCCATATATTACTGAAGAAAGTCTTCCAGCAGATATTCTTTTTGAAGTTCACTGTAAAAGCAAAGGAAAGCTCTTTGGAGCAACATAATGAAAACTTTAATTTCTGAAATTGGAGTTTAGATATTCTAGAGTCTAGGTCGATGAAATCATATACATGCCTAAAAACCAGGGAAAAAATCAAAGGTTTATTCTCTACCAATCTGTTTGGTATTAGCCTACTTTTATCCAACGTTTGGAATTTACACAGAGCTACATTGTTTCATGCCAGGTATTGTATTTTCTCCTTTAAAATTACTTTGCGATTGCAAATATAAAACCTTATGTGAGTAAAATTTTCATAAAGTGGCAGCATTTCATTCTTTGTACCCTTATCTCTTCTATCAAAGAGAATGCAAGTCTTATCTTTATAACAAAAATGTAAAGTGGTTCTCAACCAGAGCAAAAAGAAAGATAATTATATTAGCAAAGTGGATGAAGATATTTTAAACTGGTCTATCTGTGTTAGTTAAGAATCATACATCTGGTACAATCACACATGCATAACTTGCAGTATACACAGCTTCACTAGAAGCACATGAAAAATGTGGAATCTAGGAAGAGATACGGAAAAACTGAAAGTGATTGTTTTGAACTTACACATTTACTTGTGCTTCTGTAAGTAACAAAACTAATTTATGGAAATTTATTTGAGTTCTGCCTTTCTTACGAGCAACAATTAATCAACATAAAAGACTTTGTTCATAGAAATGTACTTCAGGGGTCACTGTTATTATTGCATAGAACTGAAAATGAAATTTCTGTTCTCTGATAATAAAACAAACAAAAACAAAAACCCCACACTTGAAAACAGATGTAACCAATTGATGTCCAGATGGAGACCTGTGATGAGTGGAATTCCTCAAGGGTCAGTACTGGGACTGCTGCCATTTAACGTCTTTGTCAGCAACATGTACAGTGGAATTAAGTGCACCCTCAACAAGTTTGCTGACAAGACTAAGCTTTGTGGTGTGGACAAGTTGGAGGCAAGGGATGCCATCCAGAGGGACCTTGACAGGCTCGAGAAGTGGGCTTGTGCAAAATGCATGAAGTTCAACCAGGCCAAATGTAAGGTTCTGCACCTGGGTCAGGGAAATCCCAAACACAAATACAGGCTGCGTGGAAAATGGATCAATAACAGCCCTGAGGAGAGGGACTTGGGGGTGATGGTGGATGAGAAGCTCAACATGGGCTGGAAAAGTGCACTTGCAGCCCAGAAAGCCAGCCATGTCCCAGTTTGGAACTAGATGATCTTTAAGGACCCTTCCAACTCAAACCATTTGATGATGATGATGATGATGATGATGATGATGAAAAGAAGTGTGGCTCTGTTGTCATCCTTTTCTCTCTGTTTCATTTTACTCTCTGGGTTCAGAGAGAGGTGAACCTTTTTTACACCTCAAAAAAGAGTGCCATCAGTGGTGAAAAAACAAGCCAGGGAAATGGCAGAGAGGAATCACAACAAATGCGTTATGAAGAGCTCACTACTTAGATGTTAATGGTGGGGAATTGAAAAATTGTTGGCTCACAATGACTCTTCATGTAACCTGTGACTGGATTGAACTAGGGAAAACCAGGGCTTGGATGTTGTAACCCTTTAGCTTGTAGAAGAAAAGAAGAGGAAAGAAAAGAAAGATTGAAAGATGAGAAGATAGGACAGATATATTGACACCCTTTGTTCCAGCAAGGTATTTTTCAGCATGTTGTCTGGCTCTGCCAGCCTCCAGTCTTGAGTCCTCATCTATGGGTGGTGGGTCAACAAGCACGTGGCATGCTTTCACCCATTCTGTCCCATAGAGACCACCCTACACTTGAACTTCTGCACTTGCACAGTTCATTGTTCTGGAAGGTTCTGGGGTCCAGCTGCACAGTCAGGCATTGCAGAAAAATGGAAAGGGGCAGGAACAGAAGGGGCTTCTTCCAGGGTGAGCCCTGGCATTTGGCTCATGCACAGAGCAGCAAGACAGAGGAGCAGGGAGTGGGGGGGAGGGGATAACCTGCCATTCTGCCTGCACTGTTCATTTTTGTCTAACACAGGATTCCATCCTGAGTTGTTTGAAACACAACAAGGGATGTTCCACATACCCCTACCAGTCACCATACAGTCTCTGTCAACCTCACAAACTGCTCAGACTTGTCCGAAAGCACTTCTTTGCCTGTTTTCTTAATTTACAATTTGGTATGGGCATCTGGAGTTTTTTGTTTTATCCTCATTTTGGTGATATACAAACAATCTGCCACAGGCATTAAGAATATCTTCACTGTCCATATGGATCAGATCAGAAAGAACAACTTGGCTGACAGAGGAAAAAAGGCAAAATATGGCAACTTGTGAAAACATCTGTCTCCCCAGTTTGGCAAAGGTGTGCCTTCAGCAGCCAGCCAAACACTTCACATTTTAGTCTTTGGAAAAGCAAAATAATTCAGATTTATATTGTTACATTAAAAAGTCAGCTGTCAGGCAAACAATGCAGGGTCTGATGCCAGAAGATGACATGCAACACAGTATTTCCAAGTCAACCATAGTATTAAAAAGCTTGTTCAAGACACAGTAACAGAAAACTAAACTAAACAGAGAAAGACAACAAAGAAGTAATTTATCACAATAATTACTTTTACTTAACGTCTTGGAGTTCATTAAGACCTTTAGAAAAATAAAATCCTTGATTTGAGTGGGATTCCAAAGAGACAGTTACTGATGTTGACAGATAACTAAACTGAATTAGAGACAAAGAGAATGAATTTATATGGCAAGTTTCTTTAATATTTTCTTTAAAATAATAAATACCTAATGACTTTAAGACATAGTCTGGATGTAGCATCAGTGCACAAATTGTAATGATACTCAGCTTACTGTGTGAAGGGACTCTTCAGACAACAGACTAGTTCCAAAGACTCCAAATAACTGTATTTCTGTCACCATCCAAATCATACCATGTTTCAGTCACTGTAATTCTGCAATAAGCTCTGGGTAGGCCTAACATTTTGTGATCATTTCAAAATCAGGAATGTCTTCCTGGTTCTTTTTAACCTTGTTTTTTTGTTGTGTTTTGTTTGTTTGTTTGTTTGTTTCCCCCTCTTTCCTATGCCTTTATGTCACACAATAATTCCTGATATTCCTGGATCTTTCATCTTTAAAATATTACACATTATCTGTCTTCGCACAGACATGCATTAGCCTAAGTATAATATTTTCTCATAGAAAGATTTTGAAGGCCTCTAACCATTTCTGCTGCTGCTCTCTCCAGCACCATTTAGACTTCATGGCTCCCTCTTGATGTCAGTTATTAATTGAAATAAGTAAAATTTGGTGGGAAGATCACATTTGGGAAAAAAAAACAACACATAAAAGAGAGCATAAGGGACATGTAGAATAAAAACAAGGCTTAGATAACAGTGAAATAATAAAAATTAGACAAAATCAGATTCCAATTAGAGAAAAACATTGCCCTAGTAGTCAACAGCCCAGCCTTGGGACACACTTGCTGGTGTTAGGTCATAGGCTGGACCTGATGATCTCAGAGGTCTTTTCCAGCCTCAATAATTTTGGTATTCTCTGCTTCTGTAAGACATCTTCTAGACAAATGAAAGGGATGGAAGCAGTACTTCCCACATCCTATCTTGGTTACAGCCTTGAGCACTGGGGAAAACCCTATTGAGTAACTGAAGTCACCATATTACTATATTAATGAGCCATTAGCATAATAAAATTTACACCTACAGGCTAGAGGGACCCTTACTAACAACAAGGCCCCCACTCTCTGAGCATGTGTAGTGAAGTTTTGAGCATTGCCACTTTAAATGGAAGCAACTAATTAGACGACAAACTGTGTGTGCAAGTGACAGAATAATGTTAGAGATTAAGTTCTTTCTCACATTTTTGTATATAAAAGTAGCACATGTGTTTTGGGAAATTGAGCTTGCTTTGTGTAATACCACCCTGCTCCCTTTTCTGCACAGAACTGGATATAAAAACAGAGAATATCTCAACTCTGTGGGTGGACTGGCTTCTTGTACATCAGGTATGGGACCCCACTTTTGGGACAACACTCTGACCTGTGAGATCTCAGTGGCAAAGATACTAGAAAACCAGTGGAATATGCAGTCTTTATTGAGTCATGAAATCAGCCAGAATAATTCATGAAACACATTGTAAAGTGTAGTCTAGAACACAGGACCTGACATATAATGTTCAATGGCATGGTAACATAGAAAGTGAAATCACCTGGAACTGTACTGAGGCAGCAAAACTTGCAGTGGCTCACCTCAGATAGCAGTGAATAAATTGGTTCTGTAAAATTTTAAGTTCCCTGAAGCAGTATCATTGGTCCTCAACCTCTTTGCGTTTGTCAAGTTTAATGAATAATTTGCTCAGATCATACAGGTCTGATGTACTTTCTTCCCTTCAAAGGGAAGAAAAGGATACAGTAAGTACAATAATTACATATATTTTCATGGCTTGCCACCTCTTGCTTCCTTTCTGAATATGGGTGGGTCAAAATCAAAAAGCCCTGAAGAATTTTTAAATGTGTGGCTGTAAGCATTTAAAAGTTGTCAATAAATATGAAAGCTAAGAAAAATTTGAACACTTACTAAACGTAAGCCAAGTTATGTGGAATTCCTGCTACCTCCCTGAAAATTTAAGAATTTTTTTTTTTCTCCTGTACGTACTGTCCCTACTGCAGTTTCAAAGTATTGACTTTTGGCAGAACAAATTCAATAAAAAGGCATCATAACAAAATCTTGATAAATGCTTTGTGTGGATACTTTAATTAAATGTTGGGGGTTTGAGGGGGGCTTTTTGGTTGTTTTTTTTTGTCTAGAAATGGAAATAAGCAAAAGCAGCTGACACAGCACGAAGTTCCAAATGTAGATGAAAGAAGTATGTTACATACTATTTAACAACAGAAGGGAAGAGATCCAAAATATAGGGACCTAATTGTACTTGGATGCAGTATTCCTCATTAGACGGAAGAGATGTTTAGGTATCTCACACCTTTATATCTGGGCAATACTCCTAGGAACCAAGTACAATCTCCAACAACATGTTGAGATACTCTGTGTGAAAGGCTTTATTCAGAAGTATTCATATCAAGCAGTATTTATTCAATTGAAATCCTGGTGGCATGTATGCTACACTGACATACTAGATAGTTGAATATAAACTCAGATAAATGTTTAGATGTAAAGACACATTCACCTTGATCATGTGTCTTCCACCTCCATTGATCACACAATGGGAAGAGTCTGGAAATGCAAAACTGGAAAAGTAACTGTCACCGTTTGACTCAGGTCTGACAACAATGCTCTCAATCCCCTCCCCCTCCCACCCAGGTAGGGAAGGAGAGAGAGAAAAAGAGAGAGACTTGGCTGGATTGAAAACTGAACTACAGTGCTTTAATTAAAACACTAATGAATGATACAAGGAAATATATACAATTATATACAGATATACTCAGGTATGGGCAAAAGCCTCTCACCTCCCCCCACCCCCAGCAACTCCCACAGCACTTCCCTGAACTGGGAAGAGTCCAGAGGAATCCTGGAGCTGCTGCTGGAGAAAGTGGAGAGTGATGAGGGTCAGGAGAGCTCGAGCCTAAGGGTTGACGGTGATGGATGCCAGCCATGGATGGAAGAGAAGGGAAGAAGAAGAAGAAGGAAGGAAGTTGTCTTCTGTGATCTCTGACCTTCCTTTGAGCTTATGTAGATATATGGAATGGAGTATCTCTGGCCAGTTTTGCTGTCTGTCTAACTCAGCCTCCTATGAGGCGGGGGG
>NW_009953201.1:55615-64910 GCF_000747805.2 Chaetura pelagica | reverse complement strand
TGGCTCAAACCAGGACATTCCACCCCTTATTCCATACCATATATTACATACAGGCTCTATACTTTACCAGCTGTCAAATTAAGGATTCTCTCCCAAAGTCAGATTACCTTGCGGTACATACTGTACTTCACCATCCTCCATCATTACACACCAGGTATGTCCAGGTCCCTGAGCAAAAGCAATACCCCTGATAGGTTTACCTTTGCCTGAAGCAGGATAGACCCAAACACTTTTACCCAGCAGGTTTCTTTCACATACCACAGGGACTTTATCCCCATCTACAGTGTGTAGAAGGTCTGACTGGGCAGTACCAGCCCGATTGATGGATCCCCCTGGTATTAACTAACCAGGTGGCCTTTGCCAAATTTTTATCCCAGTTTTTGAAAGTTCCACCACCCATTGCCTTCAGGGTAGCTTTCAACAAACCATTGCACCTTTCAACTTTCCCTGAGGCCTGTGCATATTATGGGATATGGTAGATCCACTCAATACCATGTTCTTTAGCCCAGTTAGTGACAAGACTGTTTTTGAAATGAGTCCCATTGTCTGACTCAGTTCTCTCTGGAGTACCATGTCTCCACAAAATTTGCTTCTCAAGACCTAGGATAGTATTCCTGGCTGTGGCATGAGGCAGAGGGTATGTCTCCAACCATCCTGTACTTGTTTCCACCATTGTAAGCACATAGCGCTTACCCTGGCGGCTCTGAGGCAGTGTGATGTAGTCAGTTTGCCAGTCCTCCCCAGAGAATTGAGCTGACTAGTCACTGTGGTTTTGAAAGTAGTGTTTGGTGATTAATAACACAAAGCAGCAGAACTGCAGGCCTTGCTACCAAACATGCACTAATATTTGCAGAGTAGAGAAAGTCCATAGGAATCCACTGAATTTATGTACTGTGTAAAAATATTATTTTTCTACTTCTGGCATATGAATAAGAAGAATTACTTAATAAGAACCTCTATCAATATACAACACTTTAGCAAAGTAATTGAGAGGTGAGGAAGTAAATTATGTTGTGATGATCTGAACATATATGAAGGAATTCTCATATGCCATGAGGTGGGGTGGTCAGCACATTTGAAAGTAGTTTCATGTGAGTCATGACAGTTCCAGTGAGGGTATTTGAGACCATAATAAAAATGTAAAGAACGTTCCCTGCTTTGTGTCCTAGAGCATAGAATGGGAACTATCCCCATTACTGTGTTCCACTAAGAGAAATTATACATTAAATAAGGGGGTGAAGCCTCCTAGAACTTTTCTTCTCTCCCTCAGCACACAAGATTTGGAGTGAAAATTACATTTTTACTCACCTCACTTCTCAATGAGCATCACACCACTGATCCTCTTTTCTTCCACATGCTTTGTCTTTTAACTGCAGTTAATGTGTGAAACCTTAAAAACTTAATCTACTACCAGCAGGATAGTTCCAGTGTGTTCTAAATTGCTAAAGAAATGTGGACTATTGCCAAAGTAATAATCCACACAAAAATGCTGGACTGTAATTTAACTGCTTCAGTTTGCAAATTTTGATTAAAGGAGACAGGGCAAAGCTCTAAGTGTACTGTTTCAAATGTTTCAACATGACTTGTTGAACTTATGTTGACCCTGAAAAGAAAATTCTATCAGAATCAAAACAACACTCATTAAGTGCGAGGTTATAACGTCTTGGGTAACTTATCTTTTAGGTTGTTTTAAATACTGCTGATCAAGTTTAAGTAGGAGACTGCAATTTAAACCACTCCGTTCAGCCTGCAGAAAATCGTTTTCAATGTATGTGCTGCTTTTTATTTGAGAAATCATGTTTGGAGAGAGGAGCTGCCTTAGAAATGGCCTCCTGAAAGACTCTGTACCAAACTAGTAAATTTTGCCAACACCATTTCTCCCAGAAAACATTATGGCATCAACAAGGTAGCTACACTTTTTCTTTAAGAAGAATGAGTTACATGTTTTCCTGGTATATGTTATTAAACCTCTTATACCATTTCTGTGAATAATCCAATATGTTTGAATAATCCAAGTGATAATATTTTAATAATATATGTATTACTATAAGAATTAGTAGGAATATTACAATCAATTCTAGAGGTATCTGTATGACTGGGGTCCCATTCTATTAAGACCTATGGTAAAACATAGTGAGAGAGAGCCCTGACAAGTAAGTTTTGCAAGCTAATTGAGATTAAGAAGAGGAAATACATTAATGAACAAATGAATGGGGAATGTAATCAGAATAATCCTTGTAGAAGTTCAAGAAACAGGTCAGCTCAACCTGGCCAATTATTCTAACCTGACCATAGCCACTGGAACTGTTACTGAAGCAGGGCATACAAACCTGGTCCTGAAGGATGCATCCTGGCTACTCCTTTTTACTTAGCCATTGCATAAATCAGTCTGACCCAACATGCTGATGCTTCCTGCCTTAACAAACTTCTGTGCCAATAAATTCCATCAGTTCACTAGCCACTACAAAAAAAGCCAGTAGATTAAACTGGATAGATAGAAGCAGAAAGATAGGGAAATACTTTCTGATACTACATTTTTAAAAATTTGTTTTAAATAAATGTCCACCTGGATTGGACAAGCGTAGTGGTTGGAGGGTGACATTTGGTGGCTAGTCATTTGTAAACTCAGTTATATCCCTCCTTGCCCTTGTCCACAGACTTTTGATGAATCCCAGCATTTTTAGGCTCTCTTTGTAGGGCAGCTACTTCATTCCTTTGGTTATTTTCATTTCCTTTCTCAGTAGTCTATGACCATACAGGACACTCCTTGAAATGTGGAAAACAGAACTGAATACAGAATTCAAAGTGCAGCCACATTGAAGTTATTTATGGAGAAAAAATTACGTCCTCTGCCTTGTTCTCAGGTTTTCCTATGCACCATTTTTAACCACTAATACCAGCTGAGCTAATAGTTTTAATGAACTATCAGTGATGATTACAAGATCTTCTAACTTTTAACTGTTAGTTTGAGGACTACTATCATGATATTGTCTTTATCAGTGTTAAAAATACTTGTCAAATTCTGTATCTATGTCTTTTCTCACAAGATACAGTAAAATAGATTATTTTAATGATACAATCTTTATGATGAACAAGATAATCTTCATGAACTTTTCTTTCAGAGGAGCACATCTTTCTATTTGAATTACTGTTAAGTGTTCCTAATTTTGTCCATTTAGGAATATAAACACCTTCCATCATGTCAAAGTTGATGTCAAACATTCATTTGACAACCCAGGAAAATGCTCAACTGTAGAAAACACTGAAGGTTGGTTCTTTTCCTCACATGTGGCATTTATAGGTCAACAGTCTACATAACCCAAAATGAGTAATAAACCGTTGCCATTACTTTATCTAGATGACCTTTGTCTATAAAAATCAGTCACATGTATTTTATTTTCACTTTTAAAAGGATGCCTGTGTTAACACAGATGAATAATTTTCTGTTCTTCCACCATTTTCTGCATTAGACTGGTTTGTAGCAGTTGTTAGATGACATGAATCATAGTTTGTAGGGCTTGTTCACTTGTAAAAAGTAATGTGTCCTGGCAAGCCAATGATGACAGAAAACACTTCTTCCTACTACTTTTTGTCTGTCTTGGAGCAATGATGAATCTAACATGACCTGGTGAATTTATCACAGAATATTCTTGAAATATTTTCTTCTTTTAAGAAAATGTATTTCAAATTCATCTGTGTGTGGAAAGCCCAAATCAGGTGGTCTTTCATTTTTATGTTTCATTTGTTTTAAACAATTTAACATCTGCATGACAGAAGACCTCTTCTTACTTCTGAAGACATGAAGCTAGGTGTCATCTGCACCTAGCTTTTGCAAGTAGCAGGAGATCAGATTATCTGATATGGTATCTCAGGAGAAGAGATGGACTAGTATGGCCTTAAGCTGCTTCAGGCTTTGGAAAGGCCTTGGATATCTTATGTAATTTAAATATTCCTGCAGCATTTGTAATGTAGACTCTTAGAATCTCTTAACATCACTGAATCCATTTAACCTACTATAAAACTCTCAGACAAAAGTAAATTATTTTGGCCAGGAACTAGGAATTAAAAGTGTTCCCCTGAAGAAGTTCAAGGAGCCAGGTGAGTTCCCTGCATGACTTTTTTCCACTCTATACTTGTCAGCCCAGATGCAGTCCCATTTGAAGTTATACTGCTGCTGCTTCCATATGAGTTCTTTAAAAGAAAATTGTTATTTGCATCTTTAAAGTAAACTTTAAATAAAAGCAATTAACTTTGCTGATCCTTTTCAACAGTTTGTAAGCTCCTTGAATGCTATCTCTGAATTGAAAATAAGTACTACTTACTTCCAACATGTTTATTTTCAGCTACTGCATGAAATATCTAAAACCAAGGAGTCTGGGGTTTTTAAAAATTTATTTTCCAGAAAATATTACCGACCAAAATGTGTCAATTTGTCGAAATTTGTACTCAGTAGCAGACATTAAGCTGTGCAAAAGGACATTGTTCTAGAACTGATATGATCAGAAGTGAACCAGACACAATTACATTATATGTGTGTAATAAGTTTTTAAGTTTAAACTTTTTGTATATCTTCTGTATGAAATTGTTTATATAGCACATTCAGTATATCCTTTTGTGAGGAACATAAAAACCATCTTCCTTTTCTTTCAACTTTACAGGGATTAATGTTACTTTAATAATGCTGCACTTCATTTTTTGGGTGCATTCTCAACCCTCATTTGCCTTCTGTATACTTTTTGCTTCTAAAATAATTGGAAGGAGAGAAGAGAAACACATCAAGCTTAGTTGTTCTATGAGATTAGTCCTAATGCAGAACATGACCTAAATATGTTTTGTAAACAAGGCACTACATTTTTTATCATTCAGCATATTAAAAATTTTAGCTGATATTGAAAACATTCCCTATAATCTCCAAAATAACTCACCTGTTATATTAAAAGAGTGGAAAGGTGGAAATAATTCACCTTTATTTGGTATTTTCTAACACATGATTTCAGATAAGAGTTTTATCTATTCTCATAAATATCAGCAGGGAAGTCTTGTTTGCTTGCATTTTTATATGCCCTTTGCATAGATGTAATGCATATACTAGTTAAGGTGAGAAAGATTCAGTCCCATCATCCTTTTATTGCAGTTTTTATAGTCATACATTCTTTTTTGATTCTTACTGTGCCAACTTGACCCCTAACCCCAAGTTATTAATCACTTTCTGTAAATTGATCCAGGCACAGTCATTCAAGTAGTTCAATCCTGTCTGACTGCCCAAAATGCTCTTGGTTTTGGTATTTTTTCCCTTAGTAGAACTGAGTGCAATAAAAAAAAAGCTCATTGGAACACTGTATGTGATATAGCTGTTTTGCACTGGGAGCCTTTGCCTTATAGAGTTAATGATAAAACAATTGCTCCAGAATTTTTAAATGTGTCCTTGATAGCATTAAAATCTGTACTGCTTTTTTATTATAATAATTAGACATATTACAGTAGTGTTACAAAATCTTTGTCTAATTAGAACTCTTCCTCTCCCTTTCTAGGAGAAGGCATGCAAAAGAAGAATCAATACTTTCATTTTGGAGATTAAAAAAAGATAGAGAAGTTGTATCTCTTAGTTATTAAAATTATAATAATAACAATTACTTCTTTGTGACTGTATTAACATTTTCAAAATACGAAATACTGCTAATTAAATGGAAAAATAATTGCTTCCCACATTGGTTTTCTGCAGGATCTGGTAGTTCTCATTACATCAGGACACTCCATTTTTGCATCTGGAATCTCAGAATCCTGTACTATGAGACAATGGAGGGGAAAAACAGCTTCTGAAGAGTAAACTGGTTAGAGATTATATGTAACCCATAAAGAATGAAAATATATAAAAAGCCATGTAATGTCTTTTTCATAGTCACGTATCTTACAACCAAATACGGTAACAAGCTGTTTTCACATTACCGAAACCTAAGGGAAGACCTATTATCAGGTTTTTGTGCTTATTCTGACTGAATTGGAAGATTGCCTTTGAGCCAGAACTGCTGTCATTAACATTATACTTCCTAAAGAAAGGCACGGAATTCCAGTATTAATTAGAGTGTCATTAATCCAAATGCTTAACTCCTTAGCTGTAGTTAAAAGTGAATATATTTACAATTTTTTTTATTTTCTTTCAATATGCAGTTTATGTGTCATTGGCAAATGCATTGATTAAAACAAACTAAACACTTTAAAATGTGCTTTCCCATTGGAACCATTGGTAAGTCTAGTGACTTTCCCTGCAGATGGTACAGCCAGACAAAATAACCCATTTTAAATACTCCATCATTCATGGTAAATTACTCATAAACATTTTACCATCCAAATTTATAAATATTTTATTCATCAAAATTAAAAACTCTCAAAAAAAGAAGGACCACACTGGGACTATTACAGACATGACTAAGTAAAATGGATGGTTGTGTACCACAGTGAAATGACAAGCTCAGAATAGACAACTGATAAGTTAGTGAAAACATTGAGCTGAATATAATCAGACAAATTAATTATTCAGCAACTTATTCAAAGCCATAGCCCTGACCATCTGGATGTCAGAACACTGAAGGGAAAGCATAGGAGGTATATTAGTATCCAAGGTCTTTTCTAAACACAAATTCCACAATGTATCCTCTTTTTTTTTTTTTCTCTGAAATCCATCCATTAAAAAGCAAAAACAAACAAGCAATCTCTCTCTTTTTTTTTTTTTTTTTTTTTTTTTTCTTTTCTGGAAAGACTATGGCAATACAGAGTTTATTGAGTCAATGTGAAAAGAGAACTTCACATTTAATTACCCTCCCTATTGTCAAGATCTCTGAACAGTCTCCCTTATCCACAGCAAGCATTAGAAGAAACATTCAAGTTTTCTTCCTTCTGAACTGTCAAAATAATGGATGCTCTGGAGTAAGATAAGTTCTCTTTGATTTTTATTTAGCCTGGCAGGGTACCAACTGCACTAACAGAGTAACACAGAATCACAAAATCACAGAATGGTAGGGGTTGGAAGGAACCTGTGGAGATCATCTAGTCCAACCCCCCTGCTAGAGCAGGATCCTCCAGAGCAGATTACACAGGAACACCTGCAGGTGGAGTTTGAATATTTGCGGGGATGGAGACTTCATAGCCTCAATGGGCAGCTTGTTCTGGTGCTGTTACCCTCAGACTAAAGAAGACTTTTCTTATATTTAGGTTAGACCACGTGTGTACCAGTTTGTGACCATAACCACTTATTCTGTTGCTGGCCACCACTCAGAAGACTCTGACCTCATCATCCTGACACCCACCCTTTAGATATTTATAAGCATTAAATAAGATCCCCCCTCAGTCTCCTTTTCTCCCAGTTCTCTCAGCCTTTCATCATGCGATAGATGCTCCAGTTCCCTTATCATCTTAGTGTCCTGGACTGTCTCCAGTAGTTCCTTGTCTTTCTTGAACTGGGGAGTCCAGAACTACAGGACTACACAGGACTCCAGGTGAGGCCTCACCAGGGCATACTAGAGGGGGATGATAACCTCCCTTGACACGACTAGTCACAAGCCTCCAGCTGGACTCAGCCCTGTTGAGCACAACACTCTGAGCTGTCCTTCAGCCAGTTCCCAATCCATCTCACTACCCAGTCATCCAATCCACACTTTGCACGTTTGCTTGTAAGGATGCCATGGAAGACAGTGGTGAAGGGCTTGCTGAGGTCAAGGTAGATGATATCAACTGCTCTCCCCTCATCTATCCATCTAATTATGCCATCGTAAAAGGCTATCAGATTGGCCACACATGACTTCCCCTTCGTGAATCCATGCTGACCACTCCTGGTAACCCACTTGGGCTTCTCTTCCATCTAGTGCCCTATCCCATGAGATTTTGCCAAGAAGTTCCATGAGGAGGTTGAAGTTAGCCCTGCTGAAGTCCAGGGTTTAGATCCTGTTTGATGCTCTGTGTTTACTGATGATGATCCTGAACATTATCATCTCATAATCACTACAGCCAAGGCTTCCCCCTTCATTCACCTTCTCAACTAGTCTCTCCTTGTTTATCAGTATAGGGTCAAGCACCACTTGCCTTCTCCACTACCTGTGTCAAGAAGTTATTGTCAATGCACTGAAGGAACCACCTGGACTGTACACGCCTGGCTGAATAATCTTCCCAGAAAATGTCAGGGTAATTGAAGTCCGCTATGGCAATGGAGGCATGTGATAGTGAGACTACTTCGAGCTGCCTGTGGAAGTCTTTGTCAGCTTTGTCATCCTGGTCAGGTGGCCCATAATAGACAGCCACAACAGCATCCACCATATTAGCTTGCCCCTTGATTTTTACCCAACTCTCCTCATCTGCTCCTGGGCAGACTTCAATACATGAAAGTTGCTCCCTTATACAAAGAACAACTCCACCACCTCTTGTAGTTTTCCTGTCTCTATCCAAAAGAGCTCATAGCTATCCATGACAGCATTCCAGTCATGGGAGTTATCCTACCATGTCTCTGTAGTTGCAAACAAATCACAGCACTTTGATTGCACACAGATCTATAATTCCTCCTACTTATTCCCCATGCTACACTAGTTGGGGAACAGGCATTTTAGAAAGGAAGTTGATTACATAGCTTTCACCTCAGAAGCATGGAAGACCTTCTGATTCACATCATAGCTGAGTAGCTTTTGTTATTACTCTAATTGAGCTTATTCTCCAATTGGATGTAATGACTTGAGTGTTGCCATTTTGACCTTCAGTCCCCAAGTTCTTCAGTTTAAAGCTGTCACAATCCGTGACCTATTATATCTCCTTTTTGGAGTGTATTAACTTATCAGGATTTGCTGAGAGATCCACACGTGGGTATCGCCTCACACAGAGGAGACAGGGGCTTACGCCCTGACTTTTTCGAGTGAATAACTTGCTCAGTGCTTACTAATATTTCCAATAACAGCAGCCAATCCCCAATTAGAATTTACGAAATGCACGGTTTATTGTGGGGAAAACAAAACAATGTGGGGCAGGAGGTTCAAAAGGAGTGATTAAAACACATGAAATATGTATGGGTACACCTTAGTTACACACCTTATTTACTTATTTAAGTGAGGGAAGGAGAGGGGAGGGATATGCCCGAATGGCAGGATTATACTTTCCCCTATAAGCTGGGGTAGCCGGAATTGTCTCACCACACGGTGAGATCAGCTGTGGGCACTCCCAAGCGCAGGTCGCCCCCCCCCAAAGAGAAGCGGCGCGCGGCTCCGGGACCGTAGCTGCGGCACGGCTGGTTGCAGACCCTGGAAACGCGGCGGTTTCA
>NW_009953201.1:47925-55601 GCF_000747805.2 Chaetura pelagica | reverse complement strand
GTGTGTGCAGAGGACCACCCTGAACACGAGGAGAGGACCAGAGAGAGAGAGGGGCGTGCCGCGCTGCCTCTTTTATGGGGTTTTCTGTGCTCCCGATTGGCCGGTTTTGTATTTCCGGGCTTTTCAGCCAATCAGGCGGGACCTAGTCCTGCCCCTGCTTCCGGCCACAGCTCCTCCCCTGCAGCAGCTGCCCCCCCCCACACACACACAGAGGGTTCAGCGCCGCGTGGAGACGCCATTTTAAGTCAGTTTTGTCGGCTGACTCAAAGGACATTTCATGTTCGTGTAAGGAAATACCTGGTCCTTCACAAAAGCCCATTTAACTAAGTTGGCCAACCTGCTACCAAAGATTCCCTGGCCCTTTCTAGACAGATTGATCTCATCCCTCCCCTTATGTGGGGATGAAAAGAACAGTTTCCTACACCTCCCTAATAGGTTGCAGTCAGAAGAGAACTTCCCTTTGTCATAGAAATAAAAATGTTTACAATGACACCAGTCACATAGCCAGATGTTGATATGCTCTATGTGCCTGATTCTGGCTGTCCTCATGTCTCCTATTCATAAAATGGGAGAAAAGATAACTTGGGCCCCAAAGTTTTTAATGTATTCCCCCAGAGCTCTAAAGTCTTTCTTGATTTTGATCAGGTTATGGGTTGCAGTGTCATTTGGACCAACATGAAAGAGTAACAATGGATAGTAATCCAAGCCCTTAACAAGTTGGCATAGCCATTCAGCAACATCCTGATCTTCAGCTCCCAGAAGGCAGTACACTTCTCATGGCTCCATCAGGCCATTGGATGGGCCTCTCAGTGCCTTTTAACAGGGTCACCCACTATAAGCACACATCATTTATTCTTGTGACATCTATAGTGTTCTGGTAGTACAATTGCTCCTTGCAGACAATGCTTGGGTGTGTCTATAGTTGTTAATACTTCATATCTGTTACTGGTAATAACAGATGCTGGACCTTCGTCCATATCCTTGTTTGCCTGGCCTTCAATTTCCAGACCCCCATACTTGTTGTATAAGGGCAACTAGGAAGGTGAGGAAAAAGTCTTCTTTCAAGGTTGTACTGTATGCAATTGCCAATGTATGTTCAGGATCTGCAGGGCAAGACTTACTTTCAGATAGGGTCTTTTTGTTCTGTACTGGTGCAGAAATATTTTTCTCCTGTTCTTGGCAGAATCATATTCTTGTTGTGTACTTCACCACTATGAGCAGCTATGCTTATGGGAGATGGTGGGTCATGTGACCCAAATGGAACAATCACAGTATTCCTCCCCATGGTGCTCAGTATAAAATGTCTCCTAAAAGAGTAATCTTCTGGCTCCTGGGACTGGTGTGCTGGCTGGATTGAGGTCTCTTTGTTTATCATTGCTCCCTTCCCTGCTCCTGAATCCTGTCTTCTTGCTGCAGAAGAACACTGCTCATTGAGGCACATTGCCTTCTCCAGACTCCTTAAGTAGGTTGGGTGTGGCTGCTCCAGGACTGCTGTGGACTGCCACTGAGATCCTGGACAGAGGCACTCTCATCTGCTGCTGAGTCAGTTTTGAGACTTTTCTGGTTGGGAAGCAATTACCAACTGAACAGCTCAGATTACATATTCACATATTTGCATGTATTTATAATTCACCATCATTATTATTATTACTACTTCATTAAACCTATTCTAGAGGATGACCATGTGGGGACTTTTTTTTTTCATAAGTATTTAATTCATCACAGTTGTCTCTGTGGGCATTTAAATATTTTTAAATAACTTTTCAAAGAGTTCATCTTTGCCAGCACTTCAGAAAATGTTCACCTTTACCTATCCATTTTGTTGTCAAACAACACTGTATGATAAATGAGCCACATTTTTACTTTGAGGAGCCGGATTGGCATGACTGTTATCAGGTTACACTTATGTTACTCTTTAATTAGGCTTTTCAGGGCATTCCCCTGAACAAAACTTTGATTTGCCAAGGTATAATTTGCAGGATTTTCCCTGAATCCTGTTTCAATCGGAGGAAGAAAATAAGTTATTTTCCCATTTCAAACATAGTCACTATTTTAAGGATAAATTTATTCTCATTAACTTTGCTGTTTCACACTTTCCTTACTTAAGGACTCTCCAATGAATATTCCACTGTCCTAATTTCTGAGTTGCTTTGTAACTTCCTACTCTGAGACTTCAACCTCTGTCAAGACCCCACAATTATTTCTATTTAAATAGTGTCTTTGAAATAGCAATTTCCCAAAGACTTGTACAACAGGGATAGAAAGAATTTTTTTCATCAACTGCTGAAATACTTCACTCGCTTCCTTAATTGCCCACTATGTCATGATTCCTCTTGGTAGTATAGAGGTGTCTTTAGTCATACATGAAGATTCCTTGCTCTTAATGTGTTTTAAGCATATGCCACTTTTTCCTTCCTATCTTTTGCTTTGTCTGTATGAGTGAATAATTTAGTTATTGCAGGCCTAACATAGAGCCAGGTCAGCGTGGCACTAAATAACATCTCACAGTGCAGATCCACTGAGTCAAACTGTCCATAGGTATACTGAAACATCCTTCAAAACAGGGATTTAAGCTAAGGCAAATGGCATGTACCTGTGAGCCTAAAGATTCAGAAAGGATCTGCAATGTGACATAATGCAGGGTTAACTTTGGATCTTTAGTAAATTTTTGTTCCCTAAGTGTCTTAGCATAAACACTCAGGCACTCTTTAATAGCATATTTTCAAGTAAGGTCTCAGAGAACACTGAATTTGACTTACTGCTTGAAATTTATGTAAGGCTATTACTGCCAATCAAAACCTGAAGTGAGACCATAAAACAGAGCAACAAAACCATTACTCTGAATTTATCTATGCATGCCAGGATGAAATGTAATGAAAATAGTTTCACTTCAGTAAAACCATATATAATTTTCTCTGAGATTTTTTTTTAAAAAAAACTTTGATATATTTCTGGATGAAAGCATTACTAATACTGCAAATTCTGGGAAAATACTATTTCCATATTAAACTGAGTCTACAAACACAGCTGGATCATAACTTAGGGAAGGGCAATAATTTTAAAAGCACAGCTATAAAAGGTTTTTCCCTGCATGCATCTGGATAGGAATACATAGAACATACCTTTAGACTTCATTTAATTTTATTTATTACTTAGACAGAGTGAAATTGTATTATTTCAACATGCAGTACATGGAATTATAAACTCATTTGGAAGTTTAAAAGGCCTGGTTGGGAGTGCTTTCATGTAAGGAGACAGAGGAGTTTTCAAGTATCTTTAGGAAGCATGTGAAGGATTCTTCTAAGGGTTTGACCTTTTTAAAAATATATGCTTAATAAAAAATATATGTCTTTCTTTTTCACTATTAAAAGTTGTCTAAAATCATGTCATAATTAACAGTTCAGAATTTCCCTTATATTAGCAATCTCTTGTGAATTATTGCTCAATTGATTTGAACAACGCAAAATAATTTTCAAGGTATGTGACAGTTCTCATAGTTTATTTTGCGGAAAAAAGGTGTCTCTCAAAAATGTTGAATAAGGCTGATAATTCCTTCAACATTTCAAAACTTTAAATAGTAATAATTAAATGGTATTACAGAAGTTGCTATAATCCATAAATAAAGTGTTTGTGTGCAGAAAATGGACTCAAACACTGTGAGTTCAAATCTGGTTTTCTCATGAAATTATATCCTTATACACTGTAACCCACAAATAAGTTTAGGGAAAAAGGCATACAGAAAGTGTCAAATGTGACTTAAGAAGGTACCTAGTGACAAGTGCCATTTAGTAATGTTATAATACTGCAGGCAACAGTTCAAGAAATATATAATCAGCAAACTGATAGCATGAGTATTTAAGTGTACTGTTGAGGCAAGTGTTACTAACTTCTGTGAAGTGAGTCACAGCCACAGCTTTCAGAATTGATCTGACATCTTGGCAAAGAGTATTTTGCATGGCACACTTAATAACACTACTTCTTTAAGCTGCCTACTATTAATAAATACTGCCTAATTTTTGTCATTACAGAGAGAAAATATATCAACATATTCTTTAGAATGTTATTGATTATAATGCATCTACACAGCTGTGTCAAATTTAGGTCAATCGTTAAAACATATCCAGCATTTTTTGACACAGGAGAACTTGACACACACTTTGCTATATGACAGACAAAAATCTCAAATCCATGTCAAATAGAAAGGTGAGGAAAATTCCTAGAATGATTACAGGTAAAAATAAAGTATGTGTAGATTTCAGAAGAATGCTTTTGTGTGCTTTTGAAAAGAAAATCTATGAGCTTTAGTTTCGTAAGGGAATCTCCAGAAAAATAATATTTCTGGTTTTGTTTAAAAGAAAGGCTTATGAATAACCTACATTAAACCATTGACTGGGAAAGGCATGGATTCCTGGATTCTTTGGTAAGATCTCCTAGTATGCCACTAGCACTCTCTCCTTTGATCCTAAATTTTAGTTGTTGCTTTTTTTGAAGCTTCTAGAAGTCCCTGGGTATTTTCAGTCCTGGATTAGTCCAATCTCTGGCCAACGCTATTGTTCATCCAGAATAACAGTCAATTGGTAGTGACTTAGGATGTTAAAGGGGTTTTTAGAGTTGCTAAATGTATTACAATTAATTTTTAAAACAGCCTTTTAAGTATTATTAGCTACTCCTTTTTTTAGAATAAGAAGATGAGGTACAACACACTGAAGTCACATATCCAAAGCCTTATATGTTTTTACTGTCAACTAAGTATTAAGACTTTAGTTGCTGGCTATCTTTTGGGCTTCATTTAGCCATGACTCCGCATTTGCTAAACTTACAAAAAGATTTCTGCAGATTCTCTTTTCACAGGAGGCCCTCAGAAACTGCTGTTGAAGTTGGTTTTGTTTGAATAATACATCTATTTGCCCCTTTCTTTCTTTTTCCTATCTTGCATTGATTATTGTTTTCCTTTGGGTTTCTTGAAACCTTTCTTCTCTTTAAAACAGACTGGAAAGGTCAAGGATGAAGAAGTTTGTTTTTGTTTCAGATTAAATTACACAGCTCCAGACCAAGATACTGGAATACAGACAAAATACTGGAAATAAGTGAAGGGAAAACAGTGTCTCTAAATCCCTAGTCATCACTAAACCTGGAGCTACAGTATCCTATGCTTCTTACAAAAATATCCAGAAAACTTGCAGACACTGAATTGAGATATACTCCTTAGAGGAGAAATTAATGATCCTACATATATTCACTGTGAGGTGTGTTGGTTTTTGTTCGTGTTTTTTTTAAAAAAAACAACAAACACTTTTTTTTAAAGATATGATCAAAGTGAAGACATCTTGCATGTAACCAATAGGAGAGATCCTAGATTTTTGAGAATTCAGAACAGTGCTATGAAAACAAAACCACATAATTGGAAAATCTTCATTTCTGATAGGAAACCAAAATTTTCAAATCATTCTCTCAAGAAAAAATGGCACATAAAATGTAGTAAGAGTTTTTTTAGTGTTTCCAGGCCAATCCAAATACAAGTTGTAGCAAGAGATCAAGGGGTTGTGGCTTTAAACTTGAAGTGGATAGATTTAGGTTACACATTAGGAAGAAATTCTTCACTATGAGGGTGGTAAGACACTGGAACAGGTTGCCCAGGGAAGCTGTGGAAGCCCCATCCCTGGAAGCATTCAAGGGCAGGTTGGATGGGGCTCGGAGCAACTTAATGTAGTGAGAGGTGTCCCTGCCAATGCAGGGGGGTGGATCTAATTGATCTTTAAAGTCCCTTCCAACCCTAGCCACGTTATGATTCCATGATTCTATGATCATATATACTGAAAAATCTCACAGAAATGGACTTACACTCCAGATTTTCAACACACTTTTATTTTCCTCAAAACCAGTCTAAATTACTGACTGCTTATCTCTTTACCTTTTAAAGGTTTATTCCATTATCAAGACTGTAAGTATGATGTGAGTTAGCTTTGGGATATGCATTAGTACAAACAGCTCTGCTAGGGGTTAGGAAGTGAAAGAAACACTAAGAAGTTGAAATTACTGATTTGCTTGCTATAGTTTCAGAACTCAGCCAGCTGGCATGGCCCCAGGTCAGCCACACCACAGACAATGTTTTCATTCACTGTGACTTGCTGATATTTCAGGAGATAGATCGATCGATGGATCAATAGATTGATTGATTGATTGATTGATAGATTTTAACTCCTTTGCTCTGCTTTGAAACTTCTCTAGTGCCCTAAGACTAACTAAAACCTGAGACAATAAACACTGGCATCTAAAAGAGGCAATAGATGACGGCCTAATCATCTCCACACAGCACACAGACTGTTCCTCCTATTTGGCAATTTACTTATTTTCTGTCAGATGCATTGATAGTGAGACTTATTTGTCAGACTTAAAGTTCTCTGTAGACCAATATGTCCTCCAGAGAAATGAGACAGATAATCCTTCCTGTGGGCTTTGCCTGATCCCAGACAACTGCAGGGAGGAGTAGGAAAAGGACTTTTACCTTACCAAACTGCGACTGAACACCTCTTTCCCACAGCAGCCAGTATATTCTATTTAGTCTCCTGTAGCACCTACTGCAAGTCCTTAAGTTGTCCTGGAAAAGGCTTCTGTATAGAGGAGGAAGCAGTACATGATATCAGGGGATGTCTTTGTAGACCTGAAGGAGAGTGATCATGACCAGTGTAGCCTCTTATTGCCTTAGGCCTCCCTGGTGCTTTGCTTTCTAATACAACCAGTGACACTACAGAGCTACTGTTCTTCCTATACTCCCTGCTACATCTAACTGGTTTGTGCATGGAAGTCAGTGGTGCAAAAAAATCCCTGCCAGGAAAAAAAGAATCATAGAACCGTTCAGGTTGGAAAAGACCCTTGGGATCACTGAGTCCAACCATCTACAAAGTAGATCTACATCTACTCTACAAAGTTCTCCCCCAAACCGTATCCAAAAACACCACATCTAAATGACCCTTAAACACATCCAGGGATGGTGACTCAACTGCCTCCCTGGGCAGCCCATTCCAGTCTCTAACCACTCTTACTGTGAAAAAAAAATTCCTAATGTCCAGTATAAACCTACCTTGTTGCAGCTTTAAGCCATTCCCTCTTGTTCTGTCACTAACTACCTGTGAGAAGAGACCAGCACCAACCTCTCTACAATGTCCTTTCAAGTAGTTGTAGAGAGTGACAAAGTCTCCCCTCAGCCTTTTCTTCCTCAAACTAAACATTTCCAGCTCCTTCAAGCATTCTTCATAAGATTTGTTCTCTAAGCCCTTCACCAGCTTTGTTGCCCATCCTCTGTAGTCGCTCCAGCACCTCAGTATCTCTCTTGAATTGAGGTGCCCAAAACTGGACACAACACTCCAGGAGTGGTCTTACCAGTGCTGAGTACATGGCGACAATCACTCCTCTACTTCTTCTGGTCACACTATTTCTAACACAAGCCAGGATGCCATTGGCTTTCTTGGTCACCTGGGCACACTGCCGGCTTGTCTTCAGCCGCTTGTCAATTAGAACTCCCAGGTCCTTTTCTGCCAGACACTTTCCACCCACACTTCCCCAGGCCTGGATCGTTTCCTGGGGTTGTTGTGACTCAAGTGCAGGACCCAGCACTTGGCCTTGTTGAAGCCCAGACCATTAACATCAGCCCAATGATCTAATCTATCCAAGTCTCT
>NW_009953201.1:46595-47891 GCF_000747805.2 Chaetura pelagica | reverse complement strand
CAGAATGGCAACAGAGTGACAGAAAATACAAATGTGAACATCCATGACATAAAGCTGTAATTTATATTCAGAGAGTTGTTAATTGCTTAGTTGAATACCTGAAGGAAAGCCCTGTCTCTACATGATATAAATTGTAAAGCATACCCAGTGGATGAAATCTATTAGGAACTTAATGAATATTGATATGAGAGAGGAAAAAATATAATTAATGAGATATTAAATATATAGTTCTATAAGTATAATTTTAAAATGAATTTTAATACCAAAATGAACATTGAAACAAGGTAAATCTTGCCATATTTATGTGGTGCTTTTTACTGAGATTCATGAGTGAAGGGGAGTTTTATACAATGCTGCAAGTAAACAAGAACAATATATTGCATAGCAGCATGCCCTAAGAGCCAGCAGAACTACATATGAAAGTGGAGCAAGCTACCCTCCTTTACACAAATCTCACTCTGAGTATCTGACAATGTAGGTATGTGATTCCCAGTCACCACTCAGCTAATGGTAACAACACAGGCCCAGTGTGTGCCAGGACCCAGGCATTTGTTGCAGGGATGTGTCCCTCTCTTTCACTGCTGCCAAAGAGACATGAAAAACAAGATCCTGCCTGTCTGTTCAGCTGCTGAAGGTGTAGTCTGAGAGTCAGGTTCATTAGCACTTCAGTACAGCTGCTCAGACATCATCTGAGATGGGGGGCAGCCTGGTTCATATACCTGTGTTGGTTCCTAGCTGGTGATTTGTGCAAAGCTGAATAGAACTGACCCAGGAAAAAAGTGAGACCTCACCAAGCAACTGAGCAACTCAGCACAAATATGGGAGAGATGTGTTAGCTGACAGTGAATCTCAGACTTGTTTCTTGGCCAAAATCTCTTCAGAGACTTTCTATCAGATACATAAACACCCAGTTCTGCTGCTGAAAGCAGGTCTTATACCTTTCATCAAAGAAATATTGAAATAATTTCACTTGTGTTAGATCAACATCAGACATAAGAAAGAAAGTCTAACTGAAAAGCTAGTGTAGCTCATTATCCAGGGCAGTGTACATCACTTTACTGTAACTGTAAATGTTCTTAGCAGCTGCTTTTCTGAAGGGAACAGAAACAGCACTGTTCCCTAGGTGCAAGATATGGTGCCGCTGCCAGCGCAAGCAGCAACTGCCTGGCAACTCCTGTCTCCAGCCACAACCCGAGCTTCTCTGCACGGCTTCTCACTGCCTCTTCTACCCATTGCATTTTAACCAGAAAACAATTCTTGCCTTATCTATAACAAAGCTCATTAAAAATTTTCAGT
>NW_009953201.1:38618-46574 GCF_000747805.2 Chaetura pelagica | reverse complement strand
GAAAGAGTCAGACTAAGACACACTCCTCCATCCCCCATTCCTCTGCTTCAGAGACACTGTCATTTAAAGCAGGGCTAAGCAGACCCCTAGTACAGGGGCTTAGTGCACTGTGCTGGCATTTCCTCTTGAAATCAGAGGTACACAGCCCTGACCCTGGCCAGCTAACTAATCAGAGCTGCAGCACAAGGAAGGACTTGGTCTGACATAATAGGCAGGCTGAATAAGTATGAGGTTTGGATTTAGAGTTAATATCCACTGGAAGAAATCTAATCTTGTGTGAGTGAGCAGGTAGCTGTACCATGATAGGAAGGGGGAGGTTGTCATGTGAGAGCAATTTGGTGAATCAACCATGCTGAGAAATAAATAGATTTTTTTTTAAGTGCTCCACCACAAAAGGGCTAAACACCTTCCTCTGATGAAATACGGAGGAAACCAATGTCAAGTATCTGATGTAGAGAAAAAGAATGCTTTAACAGCTAGGAGGAATGCTGTGAAACTGTTATATACTAGCTCCACTGAATGTTATATAAAGATTTACTATCTGCTAGTCATGTACTGAAGCTGACTGATTTGCTACACACTTCAGTTTCATGTGATAGCTAGCAGATAATGCCATACCCTGAGGTACAAGCATTTGAAAACTACTTCACATCATTCATGAACCATCTGCATGTGTATCTCTGATACATTCCCTGAGTTTGTCACATTGCAGTTAATCTTTTCTGCTTCTTATTCCCTTTTGCTCATTCCTCTTTACTAAGAGCAGAGATCAGATTGCCTTCTATGAACTGAGACTGGAAGAGTAATTTTGAAACCTTTGGAAGCCTTTTTGGCTGCTTTCCCTTGACTTTTTCCAAAGTAACTTTCGTGGCAGGTAGGCGTTTGTAACATCTGCACACACACACACACTAAAACCCTTTTCCTATGCAAGGAGCTTTGGGATCAAATACTAAAAACTCTTTGATTCTAAGATATACTGGAAAAGAGGAGTGAAAACCACCAAGTTTTTCAAAGTAAGTTATTGCTGTCCTAATCAAGTGCTTGGCTAGAGTGGATAGACCAAGGGGAAATGCTATTGTAGAGAGAGGCAGTGACGTACCTTTTTCATAATGGTTGTCCTAGAATGTTAGGTAGCTCTACCCAACATCATTACTAGTACCAAATACATCACAGTCCCTCATCCACAGGAGGATCCTGTGTTAGTGAGGTGACAATAATGAAAAATTTGAATCTCTGTTTTCCAGAGACAAAAGCTTTTTTGCATAAAGTTTCATAAAAAACTTTTATTATCTTCGGCTGAGGTTTACAAGAAGTATTGGGCAAACCCTATCAGATTAAGCTACTACTGTATTCTGTCAAAGTATGGCACTGCTTACAGCCTTAATGAGCAGTGGGCTCCTGAAAGTCCCTTTAATTTAACTATGACATTGGGATAGACTTTAAATCTTCTTCGCACTTGGTAAAATGAAGATAATTATGTTTGTCTTCACCATGGGATGCTAATATTTCTAAAGAACTTCATCATTGTTGGATATATGATCAGATTGGATTTATTTGGTGTTTTTTCCTCATTAGTTAGCAAGTAGTGGATGACTATGTAATGTGAGAGATCCTGATTCAGCAAGCTCCTTCAGAATTGTAACGTGTTTAAGACTGAAAAAGTTTAAGTAGGCATGAATGAATGAACTTATCAACAGGGACATGTATAACAAGGCTGTGACAAGTCAAAATTATGTAGTTGTCAATTAAGGCCTAGAAACAATATCCATCAGATTCTATATAAAGGCTTTACATGTGATCTTTGGGGACAGTTTGCTGCTGCATGATCATTGAGGGAATGTTCCATGTGGAAGCTGTGAAATGAATGACACTACACAGAAAAAAAATCGTAATTTGTTCACTGTACATTTCTTTTATGTGAGCACAGAAGTTCAGCAACATCCATTAGTTTTACAGCACTTCAGTTAGTCCTTCAACTGGTCCAGGTGAATATAATACATGTGTTTACATTGCTGCTGAGGCCTCTTTATTGATGCAAAATCCTGTGGCTTTTAAAGAGTGATCTAAGAAGGACATCCCTGATTTGTTTGCAGGATATAGGTAGCTGTCCCCTTCTTACAAAATACTGTGACACTGCTTTTGAAGCAGGTTCTGTGAAGAATTGTGGGGAGGCAAAGAGCATGGGACATAATGTAGTCTTACATATCACTGACTGAAATACAGACTAGATTGTGAATTAACTGAGGATTTGGGTGCTTTCTGTGAATGCTGTGAAGTGTTTTATGGTAACAAAAGTACTGCAATCATTAAATACTGATAATTACATAATGTATATCCCACTATAAAGAAAATACATTGCGGCCCCACCACATTTTTAAGATTTTCCTTGATGCAGGATTTTTTGTGTCTTGCTTTGTGGAAGGGAAGATGCTGCTGTGCTGCAGATTGTCTTCTGCAGGTTGGCTGAAGAAGCCAGTTGAGACCTTCACAGTGGCCTTGAGAGGATCTCTGAATTTCTTTGGAGACTGAACTCTGGATATTTTGAAATTCACCTTTACCTGTTCCCTGCAGTAGTTTAGCTTCTCAAGATACTTTTGCTGTGATGCCCACATAAAGTCAACTGATTAAGGAAATTTCTGAGGAGCAGGTTTATAAATGCCTGTATTCATGAAGAGCACCTATGAAGAGCACCTCCATTTTTATTTTCTCCTCTTTATAAACCTCTTGCAACCTCAGACTCAAAAATATCTGTGGCAGAGTCAAGAAATTCTTTTGCATAATCTGCAGTACAGATCAGGGCCTTCGGGCTTTAGCTGAGTGTAATATTTCAGTGACACAACATTTTCTTCAGAGCTGATATTAGCTGCTAGGTCAGCATGGGATTTGAAGCCAGCAGCAGACCCCGTTGTCTTGTTGAATCTGCAGAAGCATGAAGCCTCTCATGTAGAAAATACATGCACAGCTGAGGCAGTTCTTGCCCAACACTTGACAGATCAGAGCTAATTTCCATGCATGGAAAGGTTTGCTGTGCTGTACATACAGGGGTAAAAAGGCTCTGTGTATTACAGGCTTCAAAAGGGGTAAATGCAACCATGAGAAAGCCAAAAATTTCTTGGCACAGAAACCAAAGTAGCAAATGGGGGTGTTTGAACTAGTGGAAACTACTTAAGACTAATTGGCTTATAAGAATATTTTTCTAAATAATAGAAGGCAGAGCCAAAGTCACCTCTTTGTCCCTGAGAAATCACTCAGCAGGATTTCATGTCTTGCTAGGTTATATAGCCCAAATTTACAATAATAGCAATTAATAAAGCTTATATTTGTTGTCATAAACAGGTAGGTTTCAATGTTCATCCCTACATTATTCTTCTTTTATGAGCTTCTGTAGTTGGTAGCATTCTGAGACACAGCTCCTGTATTTCTTTTTCTACAGCAAAGCATTCTTTTAAACAAAATGTCTTTTATACAATTGCATTACTTCAGAAATGAAACTGCAATATATTCAATTCAGCTTTGAAATTGGCCAGGGAATCCAGAGATCCAGGCCTTTTATTGTAATTAGTCATACACAGTTTGTACAATTGTTCTGTGGAGCAAAGATCCTGAGCTAGATAGGCACCTGTATTTCAAGAATATCTTTAGCATATGAAATATATCCTAGAGAATTCTTTCATTCTTCCTCCTGCCTTGCACACTGTTAGTTTATATCTGTTGAAGAAGTCCACAGAAAATCTATAAACCTCATTATTTGGTCCTTGAAGGAAACATTATATTTTGGCTTTTTTTTTTACTCTAAGGATCTCATAGATTTTTGGGGCAATTGAGTTGTAAAATGTCTTTGAACAGGATGCCAAGCTTGTGGTTTGAAACAGGAATAGCAAAAAGCAACTGACATTATCTACCTGGATTTGTGCAAAGCATTTGACACTGTCCCACACAACACCCTGGTCTCCAAACTGACAAGACATGGCATTGACAGATGGACCACTCAGTGGATAAGTAATTGGCTGGATGGCTGCACCCAGAGAGTTGTGGTCAATGACTCAGTGTCCAAGTGAAAGCAAGTGATGAGTGACGTTCCCCAGGGGTCAGTATTGGAACCAGTGTTGTTCAGCATCTTTGTTGGAGACATGGACCTCAGTTTAAAAAAGCTGAAAATCCTGCTGCCTGTATTTTTGTTTATCCTTCTGAATTTTGGAAAGAGAGGTAAACTGGGTAAGGCTAAACTTGTAATCTCTGGTGCTGTAAGTCTTCACCAATTTTGCTTTCACTTTTCAGCAATAAATTAACACAGAGAAAAAAATCCAACAGTATTATCACTTTCAATGTAAAAAGTTGTAACACGCTGCTCTTTAGTATTAAATTCTTACAATGTGTCAGATTACAATAATAAAATGACAAAGAAATAAATACTTTCCACTTTTCAGACATAAAGAAAGCATTGAGCAAATATAATATGCACAGCAGAACAAAAAGCAGGGTTCTTTTTAAAAACAAAGATTAGCTAAAAACATTTTGAAGGCTTTACACATAAAAAGCCCCTAGAGGGTGGGCTCTCTGAATAATGATTCAAAACTTTATCACATAATAACACAATTCATTATTATGGCCTTTATCAAGATGACTTCCCACACAGCTCTCCAAATAAATTCAATCTTGGTAGCTAATCCTCCTGCTGACAGATGAGTTTATACTATCTGGACCTCCAGATCTTGTGTCTGAATGATGAAGGCTGGATCAAGACAACATGGGTCAATCCAGCTCCTACTTTGCCCCGTGGACAACACCCTTGATCTCACTGCATGGGGTGCAAGCCAAACACTTTTGAATAACTTTCCAAAAGTTGGGGTTTTCTTTGCATGTTATTGTCACAATTTTATGAAGGGTTAGATGTTGCAGTAGGCAAATCCTTGAAAATACTTCTCTGGGACTGCTGCATCACCTGAATAGTGAAGGAAGCTTGTTCCACAAAGCTAACCTCATCTCAGACATAGTAACTACACTGAAAAATACTATCAGGGCAAAGAAATTGCTTGGATTAGTAGTGGATAGTTCATACTCACTAGATATGTAGGCTGTGTCTCTGTTACAAAACTGAACTCCTTTTGAAGAACCACCAGATATGGGTTTCCATATGCAGACATGATTCACAGCAACTTCTAAGTCATGGTCAAATCTCTGCAGTGCAAACAAGCCTCCATTTGGCCTGATCTCCACCCATGCCATGAAGAAGGAACAGTTGATACATAAGAGTGCAAAGGGAGATTTATTGTTTGTTGGGGTTTTTTTCCTAGGATACTGTGTCATTCCAAGCTTTGTGTGATTGACAAATTTAGCAAAAAGGAAAAAAAGCACTTCCTTTGACAATGCTGCTGAACTTTCTCCAGCCAAGGAATGATTTAATGTGTGCAGAATAACTGCAACGATTCCTAGAAGCCAATTAGAAGCTAATTTTGAAGCCACTCTCTCTAACACAAAACAGAGAGTATATTAAATAAACCCCCCCAAAAATACATGGGAAGTGTAATACTCTTTATGGACTGTACAGAACAAAAAATGCCTAGGCAAACAGCAGTATAAGTGCTGAAAATACATGGCATGTGTGATGCTGTATTGCCCAAAGGTCTCCATTTTTCTATTACACCGCACAGGATTCCTCAACTTTCAACACCCCCCTGCAAATTACTAGTGTTCTTGCCAATATGACTCAGCAAAGAGAGGTGCAAGCAAGAGTGAGGCAGGAGACTGAGCTCCGTGCCCATGTGTGACCATAGTCTGGGTTCTGAGGCTGTCAAAGTACTAACTTGACAGTTTTGCTAGTAGCCTAGGAACCAAACTTTGGTAGCTGCAGAGACAGTCCACATCACTGCAGTGGGCTGTCCACATCATATGTCCAGGGACAGTCCATATCACATGACTGCATATCAGACAGTCAGCAATGCAGAAGTCCATGCCAGCTGGAGTGTATGGAGCTCTCCCTGGGGATGGATGAGAAGTAAACTAAGAGCTTATTGGTTAAGATTAAAGGGAAGGCAGGGACAGGAGATATTACAGTGGGAGTCTGCTACAGGCTGCCTCACCAGGAGGACAGTATAGACCAGGCACTCTACAGACAGATAGGAGCAGTCTACAAGCCATAGTACTCATGCAGGACTTCAATCACATTGATATCTGTTGGAGGGACAGCTCCACAAAGCACAAACAGCCTGAATATGTTGATGACAATGATCTTTTCCAAGTAACTGAGGAACGTTCAAGGAAAGTTGCTATGCTGGACCTTTTTCTCAACAACAAGGAAGGGCTGGTGAGGGATGCTAAGTTCAAGGGCAGCCTTTGTTGTAGCAACCATGAAATGTTGGACTTCAAGATCCTTAGGGCTGCAAGGAGGGCTCACAGTAAGCTTACTACCCTTGACTTCAAGAGGAGGGCAGATTTCAGCCTCCTCAGGGATCTGCTTGAGAGAGTGTCATGAGATAACATCCTGGAGGGAAGAGGGGCCCATTCAAGCTGGCTGATATTTAAGGATCACTTTCTCCAGGACTAAGAGTGATGCAACCCAACTAAGAGAAAGTCAGGTAAAAACTCCAGGAGGCTTGGTTGGATGAACAAGCAGCTCCTAGAAGAACTCAAACCTAAGAAAGAAGTATACAGAGGGTGGAAGATAGGGCAGGTACCCTGGGAGAACTACAGAGAGTTTGTCTGAGCACCTAGGATCAGGTTAGGAAAGCCAAATCCCATATGGAATTAAATCTTGCCAGGGATGCAAAGAAGAATTAGACAAATAAAACATTGCCAGGGTATCTCCCACATGCCTATAAGAAGTTGCCTGGAGAGCAAGTAAACAAAGCGGACAAATAGAGCAAGGCACGGAAGGGTGGCAAGAAGGCCATGCAAGAAGGGTGTAGTGATCCTCCTAGAATTAAATCTTGTCAGGGATAAAGAAAAGTATACGAAAAGCTTTTATAGGCATGTTGGGGGGAAAAAAGACAACCAAGGAAAATGTAGGCCCTCTCCTGGAGGAAACGGGAGACCTAGTTACACAAGATATGGAGAAGGCTGAGGTTCTCAATGACTTCTTTACATCAGTCTTCACTGGCAAGTGATCCAGCCTCATCACAAAGCCTGCAGCAAGTGGAAGCAGGGACTGTGAGCATGAAGTACCCCCTGCTGTAGGAGAAGAACAGGTTTGTAACCATCTAAAGAAGCTGAAGGTGCACAAGTCTATGGGACCTACTCTGCTCTGGTGAAACCGCACCTGGAATACTGCATACAGCTCTGGAGCCCCCAGCACAGGAAAGACAGGGAGCTCTTGGAGAGAGTCCAGAGAAGGGCCACAAAGATCATCAAAGGGCTGGAGCACCTCTGCTATGAAGATAGGCTGAGAGAGTTGGGGCTGTTCAGCCTGGAGAAGAGAAGGCTCCGATGACATCTTATAGTGGCCTTCCAGTACCTGAAGGGGGCTCGCAGGAAAGTTGGGGAGGGGCTTTTCACCAGAGAGGGCAGTGATAGGACAAGGGGTAATGGTTCTAAACTGAAAGAGCATAAATTTAGGTTAGCCATCAGGAAGACATTATTCACCATGAAGGTAGTAAGGTGCTGGAATAGGTTGCCTAGGAAGGCTGTGGATGCTCTCACTCCAAAGGTGTTTAAGGCCAGCTTAGATGGGGCTCTGTGCAGCCTGACCTAGTGTGAGGTGTCCATGCACACAGCAGGGAGGTTGTAACCTGATGATCTTTGGGGTCCCTTCCAACCTTAACCATTCTATGGTTCTATGATTCTATGAAGTCTTTGTGTTGACTTGTAGATCCAGAATCCGATAATGCTCATAAATCTGGAAACATATATTTACTTTCCTTGGCAGATTCTATCAGAATTTATCTATAGTTTGGGAGAGTGATCCAGGTTGCTGACACTCTTAACTACTTGCCACCATCATTTTGGACTTATATACAGAAA